>NW_021853570.1:1970227-2029215 GCF_003651465.1 Formica exsecta
ACACAATAACATAAACAAAAAAAAAAAGAAAATGTAATATACAATAATATAACATTTAAATATCTCCCAAAATAATCGAAATATCGAATATTTCGGCATTTGCAGAACGCGTGAAATAATTACGATTGGTGAACGCGGCTGTTATGGCGGATAGATTGACGAATTTTTGCCCCGAATTTTTGTCCAAGTATCGAGTGTGATTGATGGATATACATAATCATAGTCATGCGGCAAGGTAATAACTCGGATCATTACGCTGTCACTTGCCGTAGGTATACGATTTGCATAGTCACGCGACGCGAAACCTGACTATATAAACGCGTCTAGTATTTCGATGTTCGACGCAAATTTCGCGATTACTTTTATTCTATGCTCGCCGATATCAATGATTAACGCCCAAATAGTTTTGTGTCCTTTGATTATAAACTTAGATGTTCAACTAATATATTCGCTCTTCGCGTAATAAATTTGCATCAGTTTCAAAAATATCTTTTCGACATATTATGCGAATATTATTTATTAGAAAACAACAACGTCTTCTATATAAACCTCATAAAAATTTATACGATTATTTAAGTTTTAAAACTCTTTTCACGCATGAAGTTATGGTCATGATACGAGCACCGCGTTTTTGATATTATAATATATATTAAAGACATATGTATAAACTACGTGAGAGTGTTATATATAGATTTTTATTAAAATTTTTATTCTGCTTTCCAGCAATTTATTTTGATATTACACGTTTTATTCGTACGCACATTTGTTTTATACGCACTCGCGTGTAAAACATAGTGGTATGTACCTCTATTGTGCTATAAGTATCCGCACATTGAAGTAATAACCTTGACCTCCCTCATAATTTTTATCGTACTCGAGAAGCCCACGAAACTTCATGTTCTACGTATGTGTCTCTTTACTTATCTTACTCGTAATATCGTGCTTGAGTGGCGCGTTAGAGACCGGGCGTTAGCTGAGCAAATATTAGTTGTAGAAACAAACAGATATTAACTACATTATGCTAACGGATCAATGTGCCCGCGAAAATGCGTCGCTAATTATGTCTCCACGTTTTGTGAATAAATGGCAGTTCTAAAACGGGTTCTCAATAGCAAGTAACTTCGTCAACATGACAAAAAACGACATTTTACGTCATAGTATTTTTTTTTGTGCTCATATTTTCTCATATATTTTTAATAACGATAAAAATGCTATATTATATTTGTTATCCTCTCTTTTATTATTTTCTTATATTTTAAGAGCTGAAGAAGTGTGCGTTACATTTCATCATGACTGCGTTTTTGATTACCGTTGCAACAATTTTTGATAGTAAGGTCAGCATGTTAGATAAATAATTAATTAAATTAAAATATCGGTAATCGATGTATCCGAGTGACGTAAGTTGATTTCGATTTAAATATAATTTTGTCCCCTATCGGATTGATAACAATTTCTGCAATTGTAGTATATTCAGAGTGCAGTTTCTGCCGTGAAAATCCATCGTTTCGATTCGTCGGTGGCGCGAATTCCGCGAAAAAAATGACGTGACTGAACACTTTCGCTTTCATTAAATTAACGTTGTAATTTTATAAATACTCTCACATTAAACCGGTTATCGATATCGCCCGCGCGCCGCGCTTATTATCATTCGCGTCCCGGTCCGAGCAACCTTTGAATAACTCTAATTCCGAGAACACGCGTGCGATTACGTTCATACTCAATTGCCGAGTGCATTTTTGTACATACAATATAGATATATTCTCTCTATGCAAGCGCGAAGCGCTTTAATCTGAATACGAAGGTTATCTATCGTGCTCCGATTCCGTCCGGGAAACATCAGAGAGTCTGATACTTTTACTATCGTTAAAAGCGGGTACAAAACATATCTATCAAATATTTGGAAACGAAGTTATTAAAACGGTTGACGCGATTTGACTTTTTTCCTTCTTTAAAAATTTCGTATTTTAAAATAAAAAGGTTGGCATAAGAAAGGTAAAAAAATATGTAAGAGAGATAGAGTTACTTTTTATAAGTATATTTATAAGATATGTATATATACATGGCGTAAATAATTTAACTGTACAAGAATAATCAGATGATTATCAAATAAATAATGAAAGGATTGGTTGAAATGGTTACACAAGAGGAAGTGATAATACACAAGCGAATTCACAGAGCAAGGTTTAATATCCTCTGTACGGCCCGGCACACACAGGAAGACATGCGGTCACGATCTGCAGTCGCAGAGGAGAGTCCGAGCGACACGCCTCGCGCCCATTACACGATCCATCGATCGTGATAAAATAACGAGTTGCCAATATCGAAGCCGAATTTGCTCAGCCGTCCACTCTTGGTATAAGAACAGCTGATGGGCGGTGATTTCGCTTTGATGCCCGCTCGCTTATCGATTGACGGATTCGAGCCGTGCAACCTGTTTTTCATTATCAAAATTATGATCAAATGAAATAATTCGAATGAGTCATGTAATCCTTTATCTTTCTTGTTTCTGCTTTTATGCTAATAAAATTTCGCAATACTCGCAATTTGCGCTCTTAAATGTATTGTTGATTGTCCGCGTAATAATTTTGAATTGACAAATATTTTCGCGTTTTTATCTGTTGGACAGAACATACCTTGCGCGAATTTCTCGATATTTGGTGTTGAGATAATCTAGTTCTAAACCAGACTGCCACAACCGTTACGAGACCAACTTTAACTATACGGAGCTATTTAAAACTAAATTGACTCCTTGCCAAGACAAGAAAAGAATGACGCAAATGTTCATTCGTCATATTGTTAAAACAATAATAATACTTTATTGATAGAGATAGTATCTTTTTTATCATAACATTTTATTTAATTTGCGTAATATTTTTTGTTTCATACAAATTATAAATTAGTGGTAAAAATCAGTGTCTAGATTTTAATTTAAGTCTCGGATAAAACGAACCCTGAATCAATTTTTAAAAATTTCTTTTATATATATCCTAAAATAAAATTGTATATTGGATTTTAATCTTATATTTTAACATTTTTTTATATTTGTACATTTCTTTTTCTTCAAAAAATATTAATTGTATATAATAATAAGAGAAAAAAATTTAAAAATGAAAGGTAAATAATTTTTATTTTAATTCTGTACAATGTATAACATGAATTATTTATTTCCATTATCGCAGAAGTTTTATAGAATAATTTAAATATGGATCATGTTTCAACGTCGATCGGTCGAGTTAAGAATACATTTGCTCGAAAACTGTTCATTATAATAACGGAATAACGATAAAATAAAATTACTATATACGTGCTTCTCATGCCTAATTACTGTATTTATTTTATGAAAATATTTTTCATAATTTATCTAATAGCTTAATTAGCACGTGCTATAATGGATGTGGATTAAAACCTATTATTTTGATCTCCATTTCCGCATGTGCTTATTATTAGTACGCTAGGGCACGTCATGCAGTCTATGATGAATGATGAACATTGATGACTTGAGAACGAACTTTGACCCGAGATTGTCATCAAGCACGATTCTGTGATTGATTTGCGTGTGATACACTAAGTGCTTCTATGAGGGGGACAATCACAGTCTCATGTTTAAAATTAGACGATAGTAACAGAACAATCATGAGAATCGATACGACTTATAAAGGATTCCATCAATCTTACTTGCATGCAATCTCAGTTCATCTTCCGAAATTTTCTGCAATTTTGAACTTGCCATAATATCTATGTCCTTCACTTTTTATATAGATATATCAAATATTAATTTCTGGATATGGATATCAAGGCGAATTAAAAACGGTTAATTATGTGTTACATACTTACAGATATAAAATAACATAAAATTATTTTCTGTCGATTGGATGCGTGAAATGAAAAATAATTTTTGATCCTCTACGGAGTTTTCTCTGTAATTTGTAATTATATTTAATTTTTGATAAGTAACGTGAAAAAAAAAACATGCAAAAAGATTTTATATTTATGATCGAAAAAAGGCAGATTAACAGATCTACATGGCGGTGTCGTAGCAGAACGAAACGAGTCCCATAATGACGTGGCTAAGGAAAAGTTCTCGTGCGTGGTCCCGAAGGGTCCGGACGTGAAATGCAACAACATGACCGCCGTGCATTCTGCTACCTTCCGCGATCGTAATCACGGATGCACGCGGGGTTGAACGCGGTTATTTATAACGTCTTTGAGATGGTATGTGGTGGAGCACGCAGTGATGATATTGCACGCCGAGAAATGAAAGAAAGAATAAGAGTAGGAGAAAAGAAGAGAAGAAGAGAAAGGAAGGAGGAGAAGCAGAGAAAGAGAGAGAAAGAAAGAGAAGGAAAGAGGAAGAAGGAACGGTAGAAAGAAAAAGAGGGAGAGAGAAATAGGAGAGTGAGTGCAAAAAAGGGAAAGGAGAAGGAAAGGAGAAAAAGGAAAAGGAAAGAAAGAAGGAAAAGAGAAAAAATGAACGGGAAGGGAAAAAAGGGAGGAGAGGGAGAGGAAGAGCAGAAAGAACAGATAGAGATGGAAGTAGAAAAAGAGGAAAAGGAAGAAGGGAGAGAAAGAGGAAGAGAGAGGAATTCAAGTAAATAAATCAATGTAAGAGTACAACAATTAATATCCATTTAAAGAAATATTTATTTTCTAAAAAACATAATTTCAAAACGTGTTTATCTTGCTATTATCAAAACATTCTGCTGTTTTGAAAACTATTTGCCTCTCGTGATCCGTCTTGATAGCTTATCTGGCTCATAAATTATATCTGATCAGTATTCATATCACAGTATCATATTTAGTCGTTTCTCGCTTTCATTAAATTAACGTCGTAATTTTATAAATACTCTCACATTAAACCGGTTATCGATATCGCCCGCGCGCCGCGCTTATTATCATTCGCGTCCCGGTCCGAGCAACCTTTGAATAACTCTAATTCCGAGAACACGCGTGCGATTACGTCCATACTCAATTGCCGAGTGCATTTTTGTACATACAATATAGATATATTCTCTCTATGCAAGCGCGAAGCGCTTTAATCTGAATACGAAGGTTATCTATCGTGCTCCGATTCCGTCCGGGAAACATCAGAGAGTCTGATACTTTTACTATCGTTAAAAGCGGGTACAAAACATATCTATCAAATATTTGGAAACGAAGTTATTAAAACGGTTGACGCGATTTGACTTTTTTCCTTCTTTAAAAATTTCGTATTTTAAAATAAAAAGGTTGGCATAAGAAAGGTAAAAAAATATCTAAGAGAGATAGAGTTACTTTTTATAAGTATATTTATAAGATATGTATATATACATGGCGTAAATAATTTAACTGTACAAGAATAATCAGATGATTATCAAATAAATAATGAAAGGATTGGTTGAAATGGTTACACAAGAGGAAGTGATAATACACAAGCGAATTCACAGAGCAAGGTTTAATATCCTCTGTACGGCCCGGCACACACAGGAAGACATGCGGTCACGATCTGCAGTCGCAGAGGAGAGTCCGAGCGACACGCCTCGCGCCCATTACACGATCCATCGATCGTGATAAAATAACGAGTTGCCAATATCGAAGCCGAATTTGCTCAGCCGTCCACTCTTGGTATAAGAACAGCTGATGGGCGGTGATTTCGCTTTGATGCCCTCTCGCTTATCGATTGACGGATTCGAGCCGTGCAACCTGTTTTTCATTATCAAAATTATGATCAAATGAAATAATTCGAATGAGTCATGTAATCCTTTATCTTCCTTGTTTCTGCTTTTATGCTAATAAAATTTCGCAATACTCGCAATTTGCGCTCTTAAATGTATTGTTGATTGTCCGCGTAATAATTTTGAATTGACAAATATTTTCGCGTTTTTATCTGTTGGACAGAACATACCTTGCGCGAATTTCTCGATATTTGGTGTTGAGATAATCTAGTTCTAAACCAGACTGCCACAACCGTTACGAGACCAACTTTAACTATACGGAGCTATTTAAAACTAAATTGACTCCTTGCCAAGACAAGAAAAGAATGACGCAAATGTTCATTCGTCATATTGTTAAAACAATAATAATACTTTATTGATAGAGATAGTATCTTTTTTATCATAACATTTTATTTAATTTGCGTAATATTTTTTGTTTTATACAAATTATAAATTAGTGGTAAAAATCAGTGTCTAGATTTTAATTTAAGTCTCGGATAAAACGAACCCTGAATCAATTTTTAAAAATTTCTTTTATATATATCCTAAAATAAAATTGTATATTGGATTTTAATCTTATATTTTAACATTTTTTTATATTTGTACATTTCTTTTTCTTCAAAAAATATTAATTGTATATAATAATAAGAGAAAAAAATTTAAAAATGAAAGGTAAATAATTTTTATTTTAATTCTGTACAATGTATAACATGAATTATTTATTTCCATTATCGCAGAAGTTTTATAGAATAATTTAAATATGGATCATGTTTCAACGTCGATCGGTCGAGTTAAGAATACATTTGCTCGAAAACTGTTCATTATAATAACGGAATAACGATAAAATAAAATTACTATATACGTGCTTCTCATGCCTAATTACTGTATTTATTTTATGAAAATATTTTTCATAATTTATCTAATAGCTTAATTAGCACGTGCTATAATGGATGTGGATTAAAACCTATTATTTTGATCTCCATTTCCGCATGTGCTTATTATTAGTACGCTAGGGCACGTCATGCAGTCTATGATGAATGATGAACATTGATGACTTGAGAACGAACTTTGACCCGAGATTGTCATCAAGCACGATTCTGTGATTGATTTGCGTGTGATACACTAAGTGCTTCTATGAGGGGGACAATCACAGTCTCATGTTTAAAATTAGACGATAGTAACAGAACAATCATGAGAATCGATACGACTTATAAAGGATTCCATCAATCTTACTTGCATGCAATCTCAGTTCATCTTCCGAAATTTTCTGCAATTTTGAACTTGCCATAATATCTATGTCCTTCACTTTTTATATAGATATATCAAATATTAATTTCTGGATATGGATATCAAGGCGAATTAAAAACGGTTAATTATGTGTTACATACTTACAGATATAAAATAACATAAAATTATTTTCTGTCGATTGGATGCGTGAAATGAAAAATAATTTTTGATCCTCTACGGAGTTTTCTCTGTAATTTGTAATTATATTTAATTTTTGATAAGTAACGTGAAAAAAAAAACATGCAAAAAGATTTTATATTTATGATCGAAAAAAGGCAGATTAACAGATCTACATGGCGGTGTCGTAGCAGAACGAAACGAGTCCCATAATGACGTGGCTAAGGAAAAGTTCTCGTGCGTGGTCCCGAAGGGTCCGGACGTGAAATGCAACAACATGACCGCCGTGCATTCTGCTACCTTCCGCGATCGTAATCACGGATGCACGCGGGGTTGAACGCGGTTATTTATAACGTCTTTGAGATGGTATGTGGTGGAGCACGCAGTGATGATATTGCACGCCGAGAAATGAAAGAAAGAATAAGAGTAGGAGAAAAGAAGAGAAGAAGAGAAAGGAAGGAGGAGAAGCAGAGAAAGAGAGAGAAAGAAAGAGAAGGAAAGAGGAAGAAGGAACGGTAGAAAGAAAAAGAGGGAGAGAGAAATAGGAGAGTGAGTGCAAAAAAGGGAAAGGAGAAGGAAAGGAGAAAAAGGAAAAGGAAAGAAAGAAGGAAAAGAGAAAAAATGAACGGGAAGGGAAAAAAGGGAGGAGAGGGAGAGGAAGAGCAGAAAGAACAGATAGAGATGGAAGTAGAAAAAGAGGAAAAGGAAGAAGGGAGAGAAAGAGGAAGAGAGAGGAATTCAAGTAAATAAATCAATGTAAGAGTACAACAATTAATATCCATTTAAAGAAATATTTATTTTCTAAAAAACATAATTTCAAAACGTGTTTATCTTGCTATTATCAAAACATTCTGCTGTTTTGAAAACTATTTGCCTCTCGTGATCCGTCTTGATAGCTTATCTGGCTCATAAATTATATCTGATCAGTATTCATATCACAGTATCATATTTAGTCGTTTCTATTTCCTTATCAGCACTTGAATTGATATACATACTGCATAATATACCAGTCTAAAAGAATTGCGTTGATGTAGGTTATGGATTTCTCAATTAATCGTCTTAACATGTCTTTCAACGTTAAAATTTCCTTTTTTATGTATATGTAAATTTCTTGAACAATATAGACTGTAAAACTCTATTTTCTTAAAGAAGCGTAGCACAGATTTCATACATATATTTTTTATTTTTTTCTATTTAACTAATTTTTCTATTTCTTTCCGTAATTTTTATATTTGCATCAGATCTGTAGCACGTTATTCGCGTAAATATTTACTCTACTTTTTTAAATTGGTCGTGCTTGTTCCGATCAATTTTGATCCTGGAAAAGAATAGGCAAATAAGTATGCTTCCGATGAGGTTTATAGAAAATCAAAAAGGGAGATAGAATAAAGAGACCAAGAGAGTCGGTCCATTACGATAAGAAGGAAACTAAGAATGCGCCGTGGAAAAGGGACGCTTTCGCTCGCGTCTCGTCCATCGTTGTACAGGTAGGAAGGCGTAGGCTGGTGTTACAAGGATCGCAATGAAAACAGGTTTAAAAGGGCCACACTCTTCGAGGGCGTACTCGACGGAGAAGTGCATTTACGGCACCCTTCGCGCCCGTTAACAGACCTTCCCTGCCTCTCTTTCTCTCTCTTCTCCCCGCTTCCAATGTCGAATAACTCTTCTCGGACGACAAACGTCGCGCCTCTAAAGGACAATATTTTACTTACACAGGTGGTAATCGCCGACGCTATTATGGCTAATTGAAGGGGTGAGAAAGGGATGATAAGAAAGCTTTCTATGAATAAAACGATGTATTTAGTGTTAATTAATAAATTATCTCATTTGATACTATATAAAAAATAAATTTAATTAACATTATAAGCTAGAAACAAATTGAATTACAAATCGCGATTTTTCCAAAATGAGAGCGAGAGAGAGAGAGAGAGAGAGAGAGAGAAATACATCTTCTTAGAATATTAAAAATAAGAATTTAAAATTCAAACATAAAACATACACATAGTATATTTCTCTTGCATATGAATAGGCATAGACAATGTGATTTTTTTTTCTTTTTTGAATATACGCTGGAGCGATTCTACTATGATTTGCCTATTTTTGGAACGATCACAATATTAGTATCTTTATTTGCATGGCATGATAAGTGAGATATTTGGTGCGATTATAAAGGACTGCGTTGATATTAATAATCTATTTCTTTCAAAAGTAAATTGTCAAACTTGGAAAAGTTATCCTGGAAAATTGGACGATTGGAAAACTACGAGCCTGCCTAAAAAAATACAGGTGTTTACATATAGGGGAGATATAATAATCTGTCTGTCACACATGAAAATTGACACCTTGGAAAGTTATTTCAGGAAATTCAAGAAATTTGAGGAAAATATAATATAGAAAAAGAGCAGCTGTTATTTCACCATATGGAAACCGTATAGCATGGTCCATTAGAAATAAATGCATAAATCTTCTTTAAAATAACTAAATATATTCATTAAAGATTTTTAATTAAAATATAATATTAAAAATTAATATATATATGATGTGTGTGTGTGCATCTAAAAAATATCTTTTTGTTAGACAAATTAAATAAACAACACTATTTCTTTGAATGATCTTGAAAAAGCGTGTTTCTTTGAATGATCTTGAAGGCCCGACGTTGCATGCTCGTTCGTTAACATTGTGACGTTTTTTCGGCAAACATTGTAAAACTCGATTCGTTATCTTCGCCATAAACGCACTGTTATAGTGCGGCGCTTAAACAATTAATCTACATCCGGCGGTTCGTTAACTTCGCGATGCTAAAGTTTGCGTACAAGATAAGAGTTTTTGTTATCACCTCCAGTTTACACATGGCGTTACGATTTAAGGATCTCAAGAAGAAAACACACAAGGGACATGCAAAAATATCTCAAGGAAAAAGAAACATATGCCCGATACTTTTACGATAGAAAAAGGTAATTTTATCTGATAGAGAGATATCTGAGATAGGAAAAAATAAACATAAAAGCATAGTCGAAAAACATAATAGCATTTTATATAATAATTTTAGATAATAATACAAATATTGAAACGTAATGCCAAACATTTACTATGATTAATTATTAATTATCTTCCAATTTTGTCTTTGAACAATTTTTTCTTTTATTGAAAAACACACTAAACATGTGATTATTTTTCTTAAATACATAATTCAAAAAAATATTTACTTACAAATAAAATTATCTTATTTCTCTGATTTAAAATAACATATTCTCCGCGTGTACAATAATGCGTAATGAATCGAGTTGAATAAATCGAATAAATTTTCCCGCTGTCACATATTGCGAAATAACGCATTGCGGCGGAAAATATTTACGGCGTCATTTTTTACGAAATCAACCTCACCTTCGGGAGTTAACGTGCGTAATTTATTTTCCAGCACGCGTTTTCTTCGCGTCGTGCCATTGCATCGCCACGGTTCGCGAGTGCAATCTAGCCGAATGATATTGCAGTATACGCGATGCCGACGCGCCACATGGTACGGCGCGTGATACCCATGAATGAGAATTAAAGGCCTCGCGTCCGTGTGTGAAACGATATGCTGGATTAACAAGGCGAACACCAAGACTGGAATGACAAATACCTGACACCGACATTGTTACTCTCTTATCATCATTTTTTTAATCCTTTATCTTCCTTTTTCTCTTTTTCTCTCTGTATCGCATCGTCGTGTTAGAAGATTCTGCACAACTTTTTCATAAGAGAACACGTTATAAGTTCTACATATTACACGCTATGTAAATGTATCGTTGTACGATAAAACTTACAACATGAAACCATAATCGTGCGTTTGTTTATTTTGGTTTGCTTTTTTGTCAAGTAGCAATGAGCGCGGATTGTTATCGTTGAATTCTTTAACGAAAACAATTATATTTTGTTTAAAAATTTGCCATATTTGTGACAATTGACTTGTTTCTTGCTTCATTCAAGAAAAATAGAGAAAAAAAATCTATTGCGATGACTAAGGCTAACAGAGTTTTTTAAAGCTATGATATTAGGCAATGACAACACGCGCGTAGCCCATAATAATTGGCTAACACTCACGTATCCCTCCTTGTATTTTCCCCCACTTAGAGAGGCAGAGCGTCATCCGCCAGGATGTAGGATCGATCGTGATCCTGCTAGCACTGATCCACTTCGTTCCCGTCCTTTGAGTACTTCGTTTCGTTTTCGACGATCAAGCGCTCTCAGAGAAAGTTGGATCCAGACTTGCGGCGAGAGATTCACCGGTATTGGTAATAATTTTTACCTCACCAAATTTGGATTTTTACATATATGTAAGTTAATTGTCAAAATTATTATTAATTCTTGTACAAAATGTGAAGCCAGCATTCTACATATATCTTCGGTCTTCTATATTTTATACTTAAATTGTCAAAATTCTTTTTGAAATATTTTAAAAGCTCTAGAATATTTTTTCTTTAAGAGAAGAGATCAGAATTTTATTAATTATATCAAAATTCTAAAAAAAAGATTGCTCTCTAACAATTATATTGTAGAAATTTTTTATAGAAATAATATATTTAAATAGAACTATACGTATTAAGTACACACAAAAAGATATTTGAACTGAATATATTAAATCTGTAGATGATATTAACAAGCTAATAGAACGATATTTTTTGAGACTATTGAGACTTGACTTTGAGATATTCATTAATATGCAACAATCTATCGCGATTAACGTGTGTAATAAGCGTCATTATCATGGTTCCACGTTAATCACAAACGGTTAGTTATGGTCGTGTAGCTGCATCGTTATTTCAAAATGAACGCAGATGAATAGATTTATTAGCGAATAAATGTGTTTATAATCAGAGCATCGTATATTATTCCGCGTATCATTGCCAAAATAGCAACGTTCGATGATTTAACGATGATGGGCTGGTTCCCTTAACGAACGATACCCGCATTGTTTCTACATCTGTATATCATTGTTGCACGTGTTGGCGAAATCGGAGTCGCCTGCGATCCGATGCTCCGGTTTTCGAAACCCGAGGTTTCGGTCGCCAATCTTGGACGGCTCAAATTGGGCTCGTTGATTTAAGATATTCTTTTGTCCAAGATTCGTTTAACGAAAATTTGAAACTGCATGTGACGTATAAAGTTTTCTCAATGTGTTTTAGTGTGTGTGTGTGTGCGTTTCAAAATTTTCAAAAACCTGGAGTTTTTTTTACTTTTGAAAGATGTTTCATCATATACATATATGTATATCGAAGATTTATTTTATAATTCTCTCTTTCTTTAAATAAATCATAGAAAATACAATAGAAACAAGCATTTCGAGAATCGTAAATTGTTTTAATATCTATCTGAAACGTCAATCTAACACTTTTTATTTATATATTAATATAAAGATTCAGTTATAATACATGTAGTTTAGCGATATTACATAAAAAACGTATATATAATATCGATAAATGTTTTTTAGTTTGAAACATTAAACATTTAAACATATAATATATATGTCATATCTCATATTTTAAAAAGTCGAGTTTTGGCTCATCTTTATTGGTTTTTGATCTCTCTCTCTCTCTCTCTCTCTTTCTATCTCTCTCTCTTTTTCTCTCTCTCTCCCTTTTGGAATGAAAAGAGAATTGTCCTATTTTATAAATTTTTTAGAAAAAAGTTGAGATAAAATTATTGTAAATAAATAGGTTATTAATAGCATTAAAGCTTTAATTGTAATTAGCAATCATTAATTAATCAGTCGGTTAAAATTAGTGTTTCTTATATTACAAATCCAAAAATTCACATACACAGATGATGTTATTAAATCATTATATCTGGCATCACCCGGTATGTAAAGTGAATGATACATAAAGTGAATGATACACTTTTCCACTTTCTCCGCGACCGAGATTGCATGAATCTTGTACACTTAACGAGACGAAACTCTCCTTCGTCCTGCTTATATACATGGTGCCCCTGAAATATGGATAAATTTGAAGAAGTTGCTAATGTACGTTTGTTTTCCTCTTTCTTGATTTTTATTATATTTTATATTTTGTAATTTATTATATTTGTAAAAGTTTTATAGAAACTTTTTCTATAAATGACAAAGTTGACTTTCAGATTCTTTCTCGTATTAAAAGTTAATCATACATGCGTTAATATAAATCTGACCAATTATTCAAGAAACGATGGCTTTACATATACAAATTATAATTGATCTATTGCAGATAAACTAAGAATAAAATTTTACGTATTGCTTAAAAATTTAAATTGTACAATTAATTTTTGTTTGCAAAAAAGAAGAATCAAAAGCATTGAGGAAAATGTATCACAATATTCAAAGTGTGCCATAATATTGAAATGATGATGATAATTCAGTTTTTCGATGAATCATTCTTGGTAGCTAAAATTAAGTCACTGTCAATAATTTCACGTTCGATAAAAAAAATCGCGATAACGCGATTAATTGTGGAGATATTGGCCGTCCGCACCAACATGATGTTATGTACCAACGCGAGTTGCGTCGCAGATCTGTCAACATATCGTAATAATCGAAGTTGTGGATCTGATATGTGCTTCTACATGTTTATGTCATCTTCCATTATTTGACGCAACATATGTTTAATCGCATTATTCAGCCAAGAAAATTGAATAAAATTGCGAAAAGCTCGCTCTAAAACTCTGAATGATAATAGCCAAGAGACTGGAATACAAATATAATCTCATTATTATTCGCTATTGTTGAACTCGAAGCATTAAATGCCACGTGTAACTGCAGAATACATATTATTTTTCTGGCATATAAAATTTTTTTTTGTACGAATTTCTTGTGTTTTTATATAAAAAGATCTTTATATAATATAATTTATAATATATGAAATTTTATTATTACAAAATGATTTAATGTTACAATTAATATAATTTATTTTATTTATTTTTTCGATTTATCGGTTCTCATTATCTTCATTATTTTTATTAGCCATGTTGAAATGCCATTAAACCACAAGTCTGCAGCGTTTAGTGAGGTTCGCATGAGAATCGCTGTGTGTTCCCATTTCTCTTTTCAGCGATCGGTCGACTCGCGGTTGTATAACACCAATGAAAGTACTCCGACAACACGACGTTACATCCACACTTATACGACGATGCCGTCCGTCGTATCGTTTAGCCGTAAATCGTCATAGCCGTTCGTCATCTCGTAGCCAGTCTCTCCCGCGGCCTCTTAGCTCGTCCGTATCTAAACGAGTACATAACGCGTGCCGCCGGTACGCGGTACTCCAAATACTGGAGCAAATACCGTGGTTCTCTGTAAGATCCATGCCATCCGTTATCCGCTGACCGAAATAAGCACAATGATCTACTTTGCAATGATCATTCGACAACATTGAGGTTTCTCATGCGATTTGAAATAAATAAATAAATATTATTATATTTATTTTATAAATGGTATTATATTTGTTTTTATAGTACAATTATATATTTTAAAATAATATATAATGATTATTTATATCGGCGATTTATATAATGCACATCAAGATTTTTGCTATTAACGATATAAATAAGTATATTAAGGATATTTAGTGCAAAAACATTCTTTTTGGTTGATTTTTTCGCTCTTTTTCATTCAAAGATTTATTTTTTATCGCATTTTCTGAAAATTTTCGTTTTATTGCAAAACATTCTTATTTAAATATTGTTACGAGACTTTAATAATTCCAATAATATTATTCGGATTAACAGTACGCAATGTAAGTCGATATTGTTGGAGAAAACTGAGAAAATATACACATTATTTTTATCTTATCGAGAAAGCTGATTTGGAAGTTGAGTCGTACGTAGGAATGCATTTTCGCGTGGCGAATGCGTTATCGTGTTGATATTATCGCGTTGATTATCTTCCAGGCCTGCGATACCGTGCAAGTGCAATGCGCGCGGATGCGAGATGACGATATCGCGGCCGTCAGGTGATTTGATTGAGGTCAATACTTTAGCGTTAATATTGCGGATTCACGGATTCGTGCATAAAAGTGCACCTGTCGCGTATTTTCCAATCAGGTGTCGCCATATGCCGGCTCGATAAGATAGCGCTTTTCCTCGTGATAAATTTATTGAGCCTAGAGTGCACTGTTGAACGCGCTTACAATTTTTTTTTCCTTTAACGGTGGACTTTGTTGTTCGTGCAATGCAAAAGCGTTTTATTTTAGGGAACCTTTATATCGGGAACAGCCTGAATCGATATTTCGGCGGAACGAGCTGGGATAAAAAAAGACGTGACAAACTTTAGGCGATATCTTTTTGCTGCCACAAATACGGTAAATTGTAGGACAAATAAATAAAAATAGAAATGTGCAGAGATATATATTATATCATATTATTATATTTTACGACAGAAATATGACTAGTTGCAAGTATAAGATGTCTCGTATTTTTCGATTTTATTTTTTATATAAGAAACTTGACGTTATGCAAAAATTACACGGTTCATGATATGATTAACGACAATTATTTATACTGTCAATTTATTGGTTCAAATCAGCATTTAATATCAATTCTAGAGGAAAGTTTTATATTTTTCAATGCGAGATAACATATCATAATTTATTCAGACGTAATTCAGAGCAAAACGTGGTGCAGCACGTCGTTTCTTGCTTTTTATGTCTATGACTTTATCCGTCGACACCGCGGAGGGATGATTACCTAAGGTCAAGCGCATATTTGTGCACTCCTTCGTTCGTCTCGCGCACAGGAAACTTTATCACTAATTATCTGTGTCTGGAAGATACAGCAAGCCGCGATAGGGTTAAGGTCAACCTAAAAATAAATATATCTCATAAAGAATGCAGTAAATATATATAAAAATATTTATCTCCAAAATGAGATAGAAATTTTATATAAACGAATAACAGAGATGTGTGGTAACTCTGAACCATTAATAAGAACAAGTTCCTTTTTCAAAGTAAAACTTTTTTTTTAGTTACAAATGATTTACATATATTCAATGTAAGTCACGAGTCACTTTCAATAGCAGTATATCGTTTTAGCATAAAGACTAAATACAAAATTCTATACTTATGCTATGTAAAAAAATAAAAGATCGGAAGCGATATAACCGGGCAAAGAAAAAAATTCTTTTTCATAATATGCTCAACTTGTTGAATTATATTATTGCACATTCTTATAGATTTTTTTTTTTATTATGCTTTTAACAAATTGTTTTTATCACTAGAGAGATATATATCACACAAATAAATATGTAATAAAATTTCCTTTATGAATTAACGTGATGATTAGGCTTTATAGGTAGGCTTTAATTCTTGATGTAGCCAGTAACGAGTTTTCCTGGCTAGCTGGAGGTTTGCTGTTGCAGACGAGCGTGCAGGGCGAGTGCAGTAAAAGGCGATGCGCCTCGCTCATATCGGTGTACACTCGTTGTGATTAAGGCCATGGTCATCAGAGTTGCCTGCTGGCGTGGATGCGAACAAGTTAAATACTTGGCTCTGATCTAGGCGCTTATCGCACCGCGTGCGTGCGCCTTCGGTTACAAAGTTCCTGCCTGTTTGCAACGCGAAACCACTGTTTGCCGATCATCAAACAATGGATTCCATGTTGTTTATATTTTAGAATTAAACTCGTTTTTTTATTAATTATATTTTAGCATAGTTTGTTCTCTTAGAACGTTATATATATATATAATTTTAAGACTTGTAATAAATTCACGTATTAGGAAGAGATATGTAGCATAGCAAAAAGAAAAAAAAAATGTTTGATACGAAAATTTTAATTCACGAATTATAAAAACAAAACTTCACTGTTAACGTCTAGATAATATATTGATAATGCATTGGTTAAATTGATTTGAAATTGAGTTTTTTAATATCCTAATTTTAGAGCCTGATATTCAAACTTTCTAACATTTTTAACTTGCCGTTCGACACACGTATAGATATACACGCGGTTTAATTAATGTTACTCAAACAATAATTTAATTTATTTATTTGTTCAAAGAACAGAAAAAAATATACGATTCTTTTCGTTTTCGACGAAACGTCAAATCCTTTCGGGGCACGTATTATTGTGTCTGAGGGATCGATGATTTCCCGAAATTTCGAGACACGCGATGGGATTTGCAGATGCGAGACGAGAGAGACGCGTGCGTTTTCGTATGCAAGATGCGTTTCTGCCGGGCGGGCGAGTTGCCATACGGAGGTCTCTCCGCGATGTTCGTTTCAGTACGAAAGGGACGCGGGGAAAAGAGAGAACATGACGCCTAAAAGCGTACACTTGTGCGCACTCGTAAAACATGCTCTTGCTAACGCGTATGCGAGAGAGACGCAGGATGACAAGGAGAGAAAGAGAGAGACACTCTTGGGTGCAGCGGCTTCAAGATAAATAAAATGCGTGTGTTTCTCGTCGTTGATATTGAGCTAATTTTTCATGTTTTTTTTTTTTTATTTGAGGGAAAAGTTTGAATACTATGTATTAATTATTAAATAGTATCTATTATATATAATAGTATCTATTATGTAAAAAAGAAGAGTGATTAGATATATAAAACTAGAAAATAAACAATAGAATATTTGTATGAATATCAAAATTCTATTAACTACATTGATATACGATATGCTATAATCAAATTATAATAATAATATTCTTAACAAGAGTTTTTTCACGTGTTTTACGAGAGTTTTTATGGGATAAACTTATCGAATAATAAAATTTTTGGATAACTGTGAATGAGTTTTCAGAAAGTGATGAAGTAAATAAAATGACAGAGAACTATAACATTTGCATAGTCTTAAAAGCGCGTTTTTAAGCACTATCGTAAAATCTTGCGTACTTGATTCTGTTACGCGGTTCTCAGACTTCAGAAAAATTTGCAGTAATCTTCATTGCGCCAATAGCTGCGTTCTATCGACACCACGGTTTTATTAGAAATACCGTATGATGTGGATTTAAGTGTTGGTACAATAGACACCGTTTATTGACCCTCGTAAAGGCACGTTTTGCGTGACAATGTTGCTTCGTTTTATTACTTCGTAGTAATTGAACGCGGTCGTTGGCGTAGATATCGTGCTGTGAGCTTCTTGCGGTAGCAATATCTGAGAATAGTATATTAAAAGATCGTAATATCGCATAACCAAAGTCGGTCATTTTCCTCCATGACAAAAAAATTTTGTGTGCAATATATATATGACACGCGGTTTTGATCGATTAAAACATTTGATTAAGGGCACGGTTAAAGAGAGTGCTCGTCGATCACATCATGTATTGAATGCTATCGATCGTTATTTTGTTACAATGAAATTTTATTATATGATATTATATTATTATCGAAAGTTGTTTGTGAATCTGTGAATACTTTTACGTTTTATCAATCCGTTTTTTGAATTATTAAATAATATCTATGTATGTGAACTGATCTCAATATAATTTATAGGTTGCATTATAATGCAGAATTTTACTTATGAAACAAATGCAATAAGCTTCATGTATATTTATATAGTTATTATAATTCTCCAAAGTAACTAATATATTTCATGCAAGTGCATTGAACCGTTATAGTCTCATATAGAGCAAGAGTAGCCAAGATTTGCCAGGAATCAGCTGTCGATGCTTACTTCAAACGCAGCATGCAAGCGTTCATGTGTGTGCGTTTCTTGGCACGTGTGTCTGGCCATTTACGTTTCACTCTCCTTCTCTTTTCCGCTTACCTCTATCTACTTTAACTCCCCTTTCGTATATACATGCATATATGCGTGTGACGTATTCGGTTAAGTACCGGTGAATGAATAATAATTCTATGTTTCTCTTTATTTTTTGATCAACTCAATCTTCTTTTTCCTTTCTGATATCGTGTTCTTTCTCTTTCGCTCAATTTCGTGGTCCTCTGTATTTTTTATTCTTTCTCTCTCTGCATCTCTTTATCTGCGGCAATCTCTCTTTCTTCTTTTCTTGTCTGCATGTCATTCCCTGTGCATGAATCGTGCATGTCGGTGAGCCAAATAGCTACGAAGAGGCCAAATAACTCCGAGAGGTAAACGACTTCCACGCGTGGCTGATGAAGCACCACCGCCACGTGCATGTCGATGCGGGAGACGAGCCTGGCATCCGCCGAACTCTCGATTAGAGTAACCCGTTCTGGTCCCGTGAACACAGAAATCTTTGTCCTGGCGAGGAATCCTTTCCGAGAATCTGTGTTTTCCATTTCGATGGAATTTAGGTTGGAGAGTCAATCCAGTACTATGTGTTTTGAATAAAGATGCAATCTTTATTCAAAGTAAATGTCTAATAAATTCCGAATTTATCATATTACTGTATTATTTTGAATATTCTTCTACGCAGAGAAAATTTATCTTATAATACTAAGATTATCTTATAATACTAATTTCTTAAATTTCTGTGCGTATAATAAATATATGCAATATAGTAATATAATAAATATATCAGATAATTTTGGAGAATTTGTTATTTGTATAGAAGCTTAATTTTTTTCCTCGCACACTTTTAATATATTCGCGCACCGAATAGGAAATATAATAACAATGATAACAATGCAACACTCTTATATCGATAAAAGTTAGAATATATCAAAATATAAAATAAAAAATGTCCCTCTCATGCAAACATAACGAAACAATATGGTTTCATTTAAAAGTCATTTTAGTTTTGTTGAATAGATATACCACATCCAATGTACATTTTATATGATAAACGGATACTCGATATATATTCATAATATCGTACTCGCACACAATTTCTCGCATCGTGCATTCGTTCGCGAAACTCGCAATAAGCTCTCCGCAAGCAGCATAAATATCTCGACGCGTGTAATTACACGTGAAAACGTACAAACAAACGAACGAACGACGAACTTATCGGACTCATTGGTAATACCGAGCTGCCACGCAGATTGCAACGTGTGTGGCGTGCACGTGCAGGTGCATAGCGCACGTAAACGGGCGATGGCAATGGGAGACGACCAACAGGAGGGATTCCGCACGTGGGTGGACGAGAGGTGCGCTTGTGCCTGTTATTCCCAGAGATGAAAGTGGGTCACGGAGTCCGCCGTACGCGGATGAATACGGGGGATAGAAAATGCATCCGCGAGCGTATGTGTGTATGTGTGTGTATGTGAGCGCGTGCGCGCGCGCGTGTTTACATGCGTGCGTGCGTAGACGAACGACGACGGACGTCTCGCATCTGCATACATGCCGCGCGTGTTATATCGCGTCCCTATTGTCGAGCTTTTCCGCCCACCGCAGCTTCCTATTTGCTTTTTATACCGTAGTCCGTATATATTCTCGTGAGATATATTATGATTCCAGATCCAATTTGAATATCTTTGTTACGAAACATGCATGTACTCTATGAATAAAAATATTTTAGTTTGTATAAGCACTCTTTTACTATACAACACACGAGATTTATATTTGGTGTTTGCAAAATATGTGGAGGTAACCCAATATTAACACGTGTGGCGCGAAGCTTTTGTGCTCTCTACTAAATTAACACGTGCGCATTTTATTCTATCAATACAATTATAAATGTGAATATTTTGGATGCAACATCCAAATAAATTAAACAATGAGATTGATACGAGCTTCATATACGTCAATTATTCATTTGTCATTTTATATTTTATATCTGCTCACACATTTTTAATATTCGCGAAACTGCAATTAACTTATTTGCGGGTGGAAGTTACTATAAGCACATGTAATAAAATAATAGATAAAGAGAATAACACAATTCGAATGCTAAAATATTTTTATTTTAAATAATTCTAACTCGTTGCGTTTCTTATTGAAAAACTTGCGGGACATAACGTTTTCGTTGAAGCTTTTATTATATTTATTATTCGTAAACGTAGCAAACAACAACAGCGTGTATCTGCACGTGTATTGAACGCACGCATCGGACATCCTTACGCATTGAACGCGCCGCGATTCGTTCCTTTCTCCTCTTGTTCTTTCCTCTCTTTTTTTCCCTCTCGTCGCTCGTTATTATTACATTGTGCGCATACATGGCACATATCGTTCGTGCAGCTCGCGCACGTTTATTACATAATGAGACGCGCTCGTGTTTAAGACTGCACGCATAGAAGGTCTCTCGCGCGAGACACGAGTACGAAGCGCCTTCAGCGCGGCTATTATGCACTCGAGAGAGAGAAATTTATCTCCTCCTTTTTTTCTTCTTCCCTTTCTGTCTTGCGTGCTTAGGGTTGCCATAATAAAATTTTCAAAACTAGAACTTATAGCTCAGAAACCCCGAACATTTCGATTGCAACCCAGGACGTATACAAAAATGCGAATAGGTTAGCAAGTTGCTTATAACTTATAACAATAAATTAATAATTTTTTTTAGATCTCGTTAGTACTTAGAGTAAAAGGAATAAGTTTAACATGTTTTTAATTTAAAAGAAATTTTATTATTAGATTCACGCATAAAAATAAAAAAACAAATGGTTGATAACTTCAATTGTATTGAAGTGATTGAATATGATGTGGTTAATTAAATCTAAAAAGCAGAATATTTATGAATATTCTTAAACCCCAGACATTCATAATTACCCCGGACACATTCGAAAAATCCCCCCGGACGTCCCCGGATGCCCTAAAAAAGAGGACGGTGTCCGGGGAAAAGAGGACGTATGGCAACCCTATGCGTGCTCGAATCCTTTTTTCCATTTTTTTTTTGTTTTCGTTTCCTCGGCATGCGAACGTTGCGTGCCGCATCATAGGAAGCTACGATGTAAACAGAAATGCGTGCGTATATACGTCCGTTGTTGAACGTTTACGCTCCGAAGAATGCTGCTGATTCTTGTTGATGGCATCATTGCCCCGGGATTAAAATTACTATAATGTGTTGGAGTATAAGTGAGCATTATTCTTGTTATGCTTTCTGTAACTGGCACACTGATATTGTTAATCTGTCTCTTCTCTCGTGACTTGGCCTTATGCAGATGTATGTCAGGTTTGAAATTATATAAAGCGATATCTGGTAAGAGCTGAATGTTGTTCGAGAATTTTTACATGGGTTAAAAGCATTCTTTATATACACGATAAATGAGAAGAAAAATTTCTATAAACGTGTTAATCTCTATTCAGTTCTTTTATCATCTTTTATATTTAAATAACCGCACATTATATCTTTTTTTCTCTTTTCGAGTTAGATTTTATTATGTAAATTGTAATCGTTTTATTTTTTTTTGTACACAAGATTCTTTCCTAAAAATTTTTGACTTAAGATTGATCAATGTCGTGAGTATTAACGTGCAAACCAGCGTCAGGTTCGAAAAGAGCCTGGCCTCCATGGATGCTTGACGTCATTTGGCAAACATTCGTATTGCTCGAACAACCACCTCTTATTTCGTACATCCTCTCTCTGTTCTTTTCTCTGTCTCTCCTCCACGGATTCTCGTTCGTGAGGAGCGGCTTTCGTCGAGGTGATTCGCCTTTTTCGGCGCCTTTCGGGGCCTGGAAATTTCCGCGAGGCACCTCTAATCGCGAATTCGAGACGGGACACACTTTCACTTCGTTCACTTTCCTTCGAGGATCGACAAAATCCTGTCGACATTTTAAACGAAACGAAGTAACATGCGCGTGTACATTGATTACAACATTGATCTTTCTGTGAACTGGCAACGAAGTAAAAAAAAAGATATTAATAGGAAATTGTTTTAATTAATGTGTATTATGGTGAAATTTAATTAATATTCTATAAAAACTGTATACATTTATATGACAGTTTGAAATATATGTATATATATGTATATATACATGACTAATTTACTAATCCTCTCGCTACAGCATTCCAGTTCAGTCGAACAGCATTTATGCTATACGGATGTAACGAGATGCTAATAGCATATATTTTTAATAATTAATTAAATCATTTGTGGATAAAAGTATTTTTAAGATTATGAAATACATCTATAAAAGTGTTTAAATGATTATGCATAAAAATTTGGATGGATAACTATAATCGCTTATTAATATATGCAGCGAGGTACTAACATGGTCACTAACGAATGAATAAGAAGTATATGGAAACATTATTTCACATTAAGAAATATTACGCGTCTACGTCCCCGATAAAAGCACCGCAGATGACAGATAGGATCGATAAGCATATATATCGCGGTTGCAATTCGCGATTCACATTAGGCGAATGTATGTAGATAATCGAATTAAATCGGCTGCAAAAATAACCGAATATATCAGCCGTATCGGGGGAAATTCGCGGCTCGCCTTAGCAAAATGTCAATAAGTTCAGCACTTGCCGGAGAGAATAGAGGGATTCAGGCGACACTCGCGTCGCGCATATAGGACATCTGCGCATACGCGCGCAACGATGCAACGGCAAGCAATGTGTGTGTGTGTGTGTGTGTAATGTGTGTATGTGTATATGTATTCGAGAATGTGCGTCAGGAACGACGATGTCTCGTTGACCCAGTTTGACGATTCCGCTGCAAGCTGCGAGCAACGCCCGCCGTCCATCCTCGTGCTTGCGAATGCACGTGCGTCAAGAGAATCCCTCTATCGTGTCCGGAACCACTCGAGTCTCATCGCGTTCTTGTGCTAGGAGCTCGCTCCGATAACTCAAATATTTCTGTAAGCGACTACCATAATTACTTCAAGGATATAATCCTTTTATTTTTAATTTCAAGCATAGATCTCTTTCTTAATTTAAGAAATAAAGCTCGATTGGACATTATGTTTTTATTACGTTTAAAAAAAAATATTTATGCAATTTTGAATATTTTGCTAATTAAATTTTTAATTATATATTACAATTTAATTATTATATTATCGATTATATATTGATTTTATCAATTTTCCATATCGAATAATATGTATAAGTATTTAAAAGAGTTGCTTTCATGCAAGACGATGCTTTAATCGTATTTTTAAATGATTTTATATTGTTTTCAAAAGATGAAATTTCTCATTATCTTTCGTCAATCACTGACCTTACATCGTATGAAAAAAAAATGTATTCGCAAATGCATAAAGTGGCACGAAGAAATATAAGAGATCTTAATGTTACAACGCGATATGCCTGAATTACAGGGGGCCGGGAATGCATTACATTTTCGCGCTTGCGTTCACGTTCGTGCCCGAATTATTTGAAAATCAATAAGCGCCGCTAAGAATACGCAAATGACCCGATGCACTTTCAGTGCACTTATTCGCGCGCAATTCAGCCGATGAGGGGAAGGCTCGCAGAAGGCCGGCCGTTTGCTTCAAGGTGAATTTATAGAAGTACGGTCGCGGATTATTTGCGGATTCGCTGATGGAGGTCGTGTATAAATTTATGTTTGAGTTTCAGACGCGAATGTAGCGTGTGCGTCGGGAAATGCTCTTTGGTTTTTCGAGAAGGACTTTGCTTGTTCTTTTGCGATAATTATTCAAGAATACTATGATAACTAACGCTAAATTAATTTGACAAATATTTAAGAAATTATTTGTTTGCTGTATTATCGTTTAATTATAACACGTACTTTATCTTATGATTTAGAGACTTTCTTCTATTCGTAAATTATTTACGTTTAGAGGTAGATTTGGTTTGTTATCTCAGCTGTAATAGATTAATCTGATTATAAATACCTCAATTTTATTAATATCGAGATAAAATATTTTAATTTTGTCGAAAATTTTGTATGTCTGCGTTACTTACCATCATTATTTTCAATCATCACTTTTGATACTGATTCACACATATAAATACATTTATGAGAATATTTCATTAGATTGTAAAAAAATATGTATTGATATATAAACATATATAACAATTGTATGAAATTATTTTATTTATTTATTTCGTTCAATTGGCTATTTTCTCATAGATCATTTGTATCGGAATCGACGAAGAAGTTGAATGCTTCGTGTTCGCGATTAATAACGTCAATGCTCGTTCGAGAATTTTGCATTACGGAGTTTTATTGGCGAGTCGCTTTTGTTCCCTCGAACGCACATTTGCAGATAAGAGACACTTGCGCCTGTTCTTGATATATCTCGATAGTCGTTGCGAATAGACGCATTGTGTCACGTCACCTTGCTGCGTGGCATGCGTATTGCGTTTACGATGATATTACGGCCAATAACGCGTCGCGGACACCTCGCGCAATGTAAACCCTCGAGTCTCGAGTAAGTTGGATGACCAGACGGCACTCAATTCCAGACCGACTTGTTCAAGTATTCTCGACCAGATCGGGTGCAACTTCGTCGTATCTAACGACTTCCAAGGATGGAAAGTCGGCGTACGATAAAAATAAGTGTATTAATTCTGCATGTATTCTCTTGTGAGCGTCGTCGCGTTTCAAAATTACTTGATGAAAATTTAATTAACTGTGGAAATTCGGGAAAGTAATAACATAAGAGTATCGATGTGAGTAATAATATTAAACAATAATTATTTTAATCTTTCTCCTCTCGTGAATATATCATAATTTATTTTATAATGTTCGCTTTACTTAATTAATATCAAATATAAATATTTTATAATATAATCTTAATTAAAAGACAATACACGTATAGATAAAGATATTCTAATTAATAACTAATAATGAATAATAATAAGTTTATAATTTTAGAACATTTTACAATCAATAGTTGCAGAAATTTTTGAAGATTTATTATTGCACAATTGCATTTCGCTTCTGTACAATGAAATTAGAATTTCAGAAAAATTGTATATTGCACGGCAAGCGTAGAAATTTATTTCCACAATGTGCATTAAGATTTCTATATTTAGCGCAAGGATACATCGAGTGTGCTGTCTTCGGCTCAGAATTGCTTCGAGTGCATTAACAGTGAACGGTGACCCCTTTGTAACGCATCTCGAATTCTTCGAGCAGAGTTGTTGCCGAAATTTTGTGAGACTCGACGACGAAATTGACAGAGAACGTATAATCTTAACGCGCTTGACGATATACAAATCGCGACTCGTGACATTCTCATGACTTTCTCTCTCTTGATTTCTCTTTTTATTTTTGGGCTATAAAACGACAAAATTTAAATATTTGATCGCTGAAAAGATTATGCGATCGATGAAACAGCGTATTTATATTGGACTTAAAAAGAAATGTCAAAAATACAGCGATCTTTTAAAAATAATGAGGATATACGAAAAAAATTATTTTTATCACAGTCAATATATATTTCAGAATTTTTTATTTATTTTAGAATATACAGATCACACCTTCATAATGCATTTCGTCTTGGATGACTTACTTTTAAATCATATATCTTTCCACCTATTTCTCTCTTGTGCGATGCTTGAAATAAAACTGGAGATAAATATTTCATTCGAAATCTTAACACGTTTGAAATTTGTATTAATAACACATATGTGACTGACATAAAAATACGCGTCTTAATTTTGGATTATTTTCGACTCTATTTACATTTCGATATCCATAAGATCTCAATATCAAGGGACATTAATTTATTTATTATTAAGATATATTTTGCTCTTAGAATATAAATTTGTAAAAGTTATATTTTCTGAAGAAATTACAGTATTTAAATATATTTTAAAAAATATAACTAAATTTAAATTTTTCTCAGCGATTATCTTTCGTTTTTCTCGCTTATTGAAGAGACATACGAAAGAAACTTACAATTAGTACCGGCAGGATTAATCATGACCGCGGCGCGAAATTCGGCCTTGTCTACGTCAAAACCGACGTCAACCCCTTAACGGATATTTAGGCCGATGCGCTCCAAATCCCCGCCCGATATACCACGAGTGCACCGAAAACTGGTGCATCGTGCCGAGCCGGCCATCCCCGGAGCGGAGGCGAGCGCGCTTGCGCCCGGCGATGCACCCCGTATGTCGATCGGTGCATCTCGGTCGGTGCTTTTGCTCGGGTAAAAGCACGTCGGTGTCGGCGAACCGTGTGCTTGGCGAAGTAGGTCAGATCTCAATGGCGAGAGACAAGCGCGCGCATGTGTATGCACATGCAGCCGCTCGTTCGTTGCACACGCTTCTGCTTTGAAACATGCTACGTTCGCGCTGAGAAACTTGCGCGAAAAGCATCGTCTCCTCTCGATTCTTCTCTCTTCTCGTTTTTCCGAGGTTTATCTCGTCTTTCTCGACGTGACCATCTTCGTCGCGATGCACAAAGCGGTGGCGATGCGTCGTCGAGTTCATCCACGGTGGATGTAGATTTCTTCGGGATTCACCGAGCGATTGGAGGTCAATGAAAACCCTCTCGATCGGACGTGATTATTTAATGATATTTAATTATAAGTAGATTTTCGTATCTCCTGATTTTATTCCTATAGTCTGTTGTCTCGGATATTGTTTATTAATTGTTATCGAATCGATCATGGTCTGCATAATGTATCTTACAAGTAATGGAATGATTATAGAATGGACCCATGTACATGTTGAAAGGAGTTCTGATTTTCCATTGTATCAAACTGGGTCATCGATATCGAGAACATAGAGAGAATTAAGCGGAAGGACGGAGATACGTTGGAAATTCTATTTTGTAGCGCGTCGATAATATCTTGTAAGAGTGAAACTAGAATATCGAGTCTACGGTTCAATAAAGAAAAGTTTGGAATTTAGTCTTGCACAATAGAATTGTATGATCTAAAAAGATCTGCCATTTACATAATATTATAATAGATATAAATATAATAGATAACATTATTAACAGAAAATCGCATCTCGCGTTTCACCTTAATTTAATCGCGCTTAATTACATTCAATCTTTATATATAAACCGATAGAATCATTATTGTTTATTAAATAAAAAAAAAATCTTAATATTACTTGAGATTAATTAAATTAATTTTTTTTCCAGAGAGATGTAGATTAAGTATATATTTTTATTTTTATTATAGCATAACGGAATATAAAAGTTCTTTCATTCGTATGATGGAATTTCGATTGCTTAAGATATAAGAGTCGGGTTTTAATTGGAGGAACGCGTTTGAAAGAGAGCGAGAGAACCATGACCTCAGAGTTGCAGAGCTTCGAAGCTGCAGGTACGCAACTGCGGCCTGTCCCATATTCTCATAGAGAGCTCGGACGCTCGATAACCGAGATATCGAGACGTGACGTAGATACGAGAGGCGAGTGAACCGACCTGCAGCTTCTGTATGTGTTCGTACATGTTACGCATTACGTACACTTTGCTTAATGAAACAATTGGACTGACCCGGACTACTGCTCCGACGTTGTCGACTCATTTCGTGAAAGAAAAATACAATACACGAGTTACAATTATAGATCATTGATGGTAATCATCACGTTCCTTCTCGACGAATAGAGTTTTTTGTTTCTTTATTATCTTGTTTTGGAATATTGATTTGAAACTAAATATTCAGCATTTAAACTATTTAAAGCAATGTATATATATCATGCACACTTATGTTTATTGCTTATTCAATTCTTTATCATGTTTAGATATACTTTATCATATAAAGTATAAAAATTTAGAATTGTTCATTATTTTATTGAATTTATTCAACAAAATCCTCATTATTGTGGAATATTTGATAACAGCTTAATGAGATGAAAACACACAGTCTTTATCTTGTATGAAAAAAATAAAAGATTGTGGAAAATTTTATGCCATGTGAATGTCACTTTGAATCCTCGTGTTGTTTACGATAGATGCATCTTGGAGCATTCTCGAAGTGTTGCATGTGTCATAATTCTGGTCAGTGGACTTATTTCGTGAAATTATTGTCGCGATAGGCACTAGTCCGGGTCAAATCAATTTGTTTCATCAAGCGGAGCGGGTGCAATGCATCACACGTACGTGTCATTTGGTTATGAGGTGATACAGCCAACCTCTCTCGCATTTACACCTACGCGAAACTTATGATGAACATGTGGAGCAGGTCGCAGCTGTGTACCTGCTGCGACGCAAGTGCTCGGCATTTGTATAATGCGCCGACGGATTATTATTTAATTTACTGTACTTTACGAGACTGACGACTGTGCGGCACGACGAGCACTTATTACATATGACGCTAGTTTTGCTCAATTTAATGCGGGTGCGCAACTATATAATACATTTTCAACTGACACGAAATATAGTTCATGAATGCCAAGATAAATATAAACATATAAGCAGATATAAAGCGATTTCTGTAAATTTATTGCTTTATTATTTTTATTTATTATTTTCTTATTAATGTTTTAAATTTGTTAGATTTATTATTAGTTAATTTATTAATATTAGAGATAATATATTGAAAACTATATTAAACATAATATTTAAAACTTTATATATAATTTCTAATCATACATGATAATAATATCTTCGTATTTACTATATAAAATTTTAAAATTCAGTATTTTTTAACTTGAGAATGTGCTATTCTCAAATTACATATTACAATTTATTAAAGAGATATTCCGAATAAAAGAGATAATAAATAAAGCATACTTTCAGGCTTGAAATAAAAATATTTAAGCAAAACCTCTTCACACACACATACAGGATATTAATTCCGCTTGTATTTTCGACGCGTTCTTGCACTTTCTCACCTCCGCATTTTCGCCTGCGAGGCTGCACACAAACCGCAAGCGTAAATTTTTTCGTCAAATGAAAACGAAGACATGTGCACACATATCGCGCGCAAATTACTCGGTCGGCGAAACCGCTCGCGCACCTACAACGCTACGGTCGCACGGAGCCAGTCGGGTGGACCGGTTGCGGCCCCCCCGTACTTATACCTGTCACAGCGTAACCGAGGTCTTTCATCCATTCAAACGCCTCTGTTTCTTATCATCCTTGTTTCCCGCTTGAACCGTCTAGTCGTTCCGCATAACCGTGTCGGCTTTTTCACTTTCTTTCACTCTCCTCGTCTCGTCGCATCATCATCGACCGATCGTCCGTGTCCGCAGCTCTTTCGATCTTTTTATCCTTTCGCTCGCGATTTTCGAAATAGCTTAATTGATCCTTGATAAGTCTAAATTAAAGCTATATTGAAATAAAAATTGTGATTTATATATATATATATATGCATATATAATAATTAGATGTTTCGCGCGGTTGTTTAGTTTTTATCCAGAATAATTTATTTCCGTATCTCTTTTCAAGTATTTTTTTGTGCTAATATATATACATATCTTTTTATAAATCTACACAAAATATTTCACATTATAAGAGTCTCTACGCGACTAGAGTTGTGTAATAAGTACAAAACAAGATGTATAAAAGTGACAATAAAAAAGGGTTACGTTAGTGAGATGAGCCCGCTCGGAAAGGGCTTCTCCAGTTTGTAGCCTCGTCCAAGAGTTTCCATCTCTTCCAGGAATATTCTCTCCGATCCATTACGACTTCTCAAACGATTCATTTCGAGTGCCCCCTTAACAACGTAACGAAGAATCCGCCGCGCGAATGTCGTTTCCGCGAATTCATTAAGACTGGCATACGGTGTAAACTCTCATGGGGTGCCACATAGTTGCTGAACGCTTGAAATAAATGCATGGTGCATGAGCCTGAGTCGGGCGATTTACACGTGTACGCACGTGAATGCACGCATATGCGACCGTCGAAACGATCACAACGAACGGGTTTCGGATTATCGGGCAGACAATTGCTCTAGTCGTCATTCCTTTAAAGATATCATATTAACAGAAAAACAGAAAAAATTTTTACGTATTATTTTATTATTTATATTTTATATCTATTAGTTTATTGATTCATATATATGTATAATTTTATATAATATGTATATGGAAGAGAGAAGGAGAGGGTAATATCTTTTATATATAAAAATTATACAATATATAATAATGATAAAACTCTTTTATGCAGGTATTTAGTGTACGAGTGATATATACACGAAACATCAAAATTAAATTATAATTACTAAAAATTTTCCAAGAAAAAGCTTTCAGATTCTATTGCGAGTATTAATGAGGTATATATAAAGTCCATTGTATTAAAATAATTGATGTGATAAATTTTGTGTGATAATATATATTTTAATTTTGCAACTATTTACATACATATATAATTTGAGTTTTTTTAAATTACTTAATTCTACATTTGAATTAATTTGAATGAGAAATGAAATTTCAAACTTATCATATCAAGAAGCAATGCTATAACTAGTATGAAGCAATGAGCACAAACTATGTAAAGAATAATACATTCTGTCTACTCTCGAATAGACTGATGCAATCAGAATGAAACTTGAGTCAATATTTAATATCTTCCTTTTTCTTTTTCATTTTTAATAATATTCTGATTTTTACGCAGGTTGATTATATAATCCACATTTGATGATTATTTAAAACATGAAAACGATTTCAATAAAAAATTAATTGAAATTTAAAAATGTGATTTCTTTTTTTGTTTGATATATCATTTAAAAATTTTTATTTTTATACATGCGCGTGCATTAAAAATGAATAGAATTGGAAGATAAACTGAAAATCCAAATTAAAAAAATTAACAACAATTTGATAATTTTTAAAATAGTTAATTTTTAGATTATTAGAAGGTTGATAAATTGAGATTTTGATTGAGTGAATCGGCGATCGGGTTTTTGATCTAAAAGCCAATTTGTTCTGTATGTATGCGCGCGCGTTTATATGTGATCAGATCGCAATGATACGCGGATTATTATTGCTGAGCGATGAAGCTATAGGAAACTATCGTGAATCAACCGAGACCTTGATGTTGATGCATCTTCGCAAATTATTCTCGAGGATCCCCTCGTTGCGCCACGATGTAACCCTAGAACGTGGGATGTAGTATATGCATATGAGCAGCGACGAGCAGTATAGGTTTAGCCATAAGCCAGTACATTATACCGTATGAGTTCTCTTAAAATTAGTTTGTAATGAGTCCGTGATATCTGCCGTTATAAATTAATATCTCGTGGAGTACTACCCAGAACTTTAAATAAAAAGCCGGAAATGCGAAAAGATCTACCTTTAAAATATTTAAAATTAATCTAAAATATATATTTATATAATTTAATATTCTCTATATATACAGGGTGCGGCATTTATAGTGACGCGGGCATATGTTTCGGAAACGAAGTGAGACATCAAAAAATGTTTCAGACAAAAGTTGCATGGTTTCCTGGAACCCCCTATTTTTTATTGCATCCGAAAAATATGCCCGCGTCACTATAAATGCCTCACCCTGTATATACAATATATATGATAGTACGTAAAATATTTCGGCAATAAATTATCAATAACATGATGTTGTTAATGTTTACATGTCTTGGCCATGTTATTACTTGCGCGGCTGTACTCCTGTGAGATAAACAATGGTGAGATAAACTTTAGCATCGCAGAAAAGAGGCAACAATGCGAGTATCGATTTAACATGCTTTTTTAATAGTGAATCATATTATATATTTTCTAAAAACTTTATTCCCAGTTCTATGTTTTTTTAAAAACAAAATTTAAGCGATATAAATCGTGATTTGATCAGTGATAAAGAATTACCATTGTTCGTTGATCGGAACATAGATTTGCGTGCTGGTTACAACGAAGCACGACGAATCGAACTGCCGTGACCTTCATTGATGGAAAAGAAATAAGAAGAGGGAATAGCTCTCGAGAAGACGGCTATAGTGCAGATCTCGAGAGAAAAGGCGACGACTATACAATATAGGTTCAGCCGTAAAAGAGGGCTGTCTAAGCGAGATTGTGTGTGCTAGTCATCTCGCGTGCTCATCCACGTTCACGTCAAGTTCGTGGACTCGCTTCAAATTGAGAGTAGATAACTGGCTATCGTGCTCGGCCACATCTAATTCCCGCGACTTTTGTTACAAAAAGCGCACATTGTTGCGCCCATCACAATGAACCCAACACACATACACGCATGCACACACAAATACACACACATTCACACTCAGAGAACTCACAATACCTATGCTAGGGTATTACTGCCACAAACTAATACATGTTACGGAGCGCGCGGGCGCATAGGCGATATAATAATAGATTGTATTCACGGTTCCCTTTCCCTTTCACCCCCCCCCGGTATATGCTGCGGTGCACGCGGCACCCACCGCAAATTACGGACAATCATCCCCGCCGCGCGCGCTATCCGTATCATCCTTTTTTCGGCAAATAACATGCTGTGCACATCTACAGGGCGTTCATAGGCGAACGGAGTTATAGAATCTCGAATACAACTGCTTAACATTTGAAAATTCACATTTAAAATAGTTGTACAAAGTTGTAAAATTACCCTCTTGCGATTAGAAAAATTTTAATTCATTTATGTCAAAGTTGGATATTTAAAAATTATACTAAGCTTATTGAGACAGAAAGAAAAAGAAAGAATAAAATTTTCTTTTTAGATTATATATTATGACAATTTAAAATGAGAATAATAATAAATATGTTTATCACAATTCAACAAAATACTCTAGAAAAGAAATAAATTGCTCTTTTGCGTAACAATTTTGATATATTTAAAATCATAGAATAAGATAATTTTAACATAATTTACTATGCTCTAGTTACATGTTACGTGACGTTAGGAAAGTTTTACTTATTCCGTTCAAAATTCAGTATGTTATTAAAACATTTAATCTTTAAAAACAATATGTCGTGAAGATTAAAATTAATAAATTTATTATACCACAGAAAGAATGTAATTAATTATATTATTCTATGTCACATTACATTCATTTTAGTATCGGATTCGGATTTCATAATCTATTACATAATTTCACATGTATATTTTTTCGAAAAATTTTTATGGAATTCGAATTATGTCCATTCCAATTTGACCACCCTGTAAAAGCCCTTCGCCGTGACTAGCGTGGTATCGAGGTATCGAGGAAGGGACTATTCTTTATTACGTCGTACAGTCTACAGCTCATGGAAGCACGGACACCTACGACCTGACCACACGCAATCCTCCATCCTTGTTCACTCTCCCTCACCCCTGTCCTGCCCTCCTCCCGTTGCAATTGATTTACAAACCCTTATTAAGCTTACGTACGCGCTCGAATTGAGCAGATGGCCGGCGGGCGAGCGCGAGATGTCTTTGTGCCACAATTGCGAGGTAAGTGCGAAATTATTGGGGAGCTTGATGCATTAACAAGAGAGAAAAATAAAGCGAGAGAAAGAGAGAGATTATTGTAATTTGTAATACTTCTTACGCGAAGTCTGGGAAATCGTCTGGGAATATCGGTGATAAAATTCGAAAAAATGTACATTTCCATAATAAAAACTCATTTTTTTTAATTTTAATTTTGAAGACACATAATTCTTACACATTAATATTATATATCTGAATTTCACAAATAAGGATTTTTAAGAAGTAAGATTAAATTTCTAATTTATGATCATGATTTTATATACAGAGAAACTTTATGAACTTTTATGAAATTCAAATAACTGATTAAATATTTCTATTGTCTCTCGAGCTTTGAATAGGAATATAATTTTACGCATTTATACGAGATAAAGAAGACTCGATTGACGAAGATTTCCGAGCGCGCGAGTAAGATTGCATTGTCTTGAACGAAATAGGTCGAGCACGTCGTCCCGCTTTCGCGATATATTTTCCACCGACAATGCTCCCTTTTTTTTTGGAGGGGTGGAGTAATATTTCATATTCCCGTCCCTTCAATCCCTTTTGTACTTTCTTTCCTTGCGTACGCGAGATCGTTATTGCGAGCTTGCGCATTATGTTCCGTGTCACTGCTCCGTTGCCAGCCAACTTTTACGCCAACCCCTGCGCTTCTTCCGCGCCCGTTTGTTTCAACCCTCAATGATCCTTACAGGCTTCATAGAACTTTTCCGGTTCCCCGTGTTCCATTCATACGTTTCTATATTGTCCTATCCATCTTCCATCGTTAGCTGAATGAAAGAGCGACCTAAATATTTCATATTTCGAAGCGTATAATTTATTGCATGAAAATATCGCATTTAACTGTGTTTTAATATATATTTTAAATACAATTTATCTGATATTATTATCGTGTTCCAGAAAACAGTTAAAGCAGATTATTATTATAATTGACAACAAAATTTTCATTAATATTTATATGCTATTTTTTTGTAATATATAAATTATATTTACATATTTTATAACGCACTGATTATTTTGTTATAAATGCGCATATAAAAGACACACATATAAGAGTTATTAGTTGTATAAAATAAAAATAGAAAATAATGACACACACACACACACACACACACACATACATATAATACGCTGTTTAACGACATATGATTAGTGTGGAGACCGTTCTCTCCTGATGTAACCGTGATATGCAGTGCACGAGAGAGTACGGTGACTTCACCAGATAAATATATCATGGAAACAACAAAGTTCGCATCTTTTGACATCGACGAAACGAGGGAGAGAACTCTGAAAACTCTCCGCTGTAAAACTCGTAAAATATCCAATAACGCGTATTATGCGGCCGCGAGGGACAACGCGATGTACCTCGGCAACGCCTTGCGTAATGCACGTGTAACTAACGTCGTCAATTTCTCGTAGTTTTATCGTTCGTGGGAGAGCAACGAACGCGGAATGTCGGCCATTGTAATACGTTCGCACGTTCGTACTTTATGCAATAAACGAGAATGGTACGTTTCGCCTCGGCATCTGTGTCCGCAGATTTTGAATGCAACGCCTGTATATGTGCGTGTATATTCGAGACGTTACTTTTAACAGGGAACATCGAGAATATTTTTCCCCCGTGTATATCATTTCTAAAGTAATATTTCTTCGCAAATGTGTGTCTCATTTATTACAGGAAAAGCATATTTCGTGAGAATCAAAATATAATTACGAGTAAACTGAAAAATAATAAATAATAAAACAAATCTAAAAAAACATAGAAAAGGTATAGACAAATTTTAATTACTTTTTTTTTAAAGAAATTCTAATTTTAAGAATATATTTTATAATCTGAAGTAGATTGAAAGTTGCTCTCGCGCGTATAATTTCTCAAATAATGATAGGAATATCGTGATATCATCAATATAATCGGTAGATATCATTTCACAGAAATATTATTTCTTCAAAAAAACGAAATGTCATCTAAATTTGAGAGAATCTGAAAAATCTGCGTTGCATCGTCGTGCGATGGAGATTGAATTATTAATATTCTTCGCAATTCTCTACAGCTCCCGGGAAGCGAGCGAACGATATTCACGATGCGAGGGGAAAATACGTTCCCTTTCTTTCGCGCCGCTTTCTACAATAGACCGGAGCTGGAGATTCTCCGCTGTTCGCGCTCCGCGGGAATTACTTTCGCTACTTTCAGCTCTCCCAACAATGCCATGATTTAATAGAGATTGTGGGCACGCTTGCGCGCTACTTTCATCTTTCCTCGCTCGATTACGACTTTTCTCGTTGTCATCATTCGTTTCTGTATATAATAACGCGCCTCTTCGATAGAGATAACGAATGTTTAATAATATTCCATTTTCTGCGAGTCATTTGTGCTCGTAAAGAAATCATCAATTCAATTCTTTCGTGCTTTCGTAAGCGTTTATTCAATATCAGTAATTTTTTGCGTGTGTATCAAAAAGATAAATATTGAGTATTATCGTCATTTTTTAAACATGTGATAATATGCAATTCGCAAAACACATTTGGCGATTTTATGCTATAATAATTTTAATAGATGACTTTGTAGTTTATAAGTTAATAGTATATTCATAGAAATCGAAAAGACATAATGTTTGAATCATACAATTTACAATTATAATAGGATATTGTTATATCTAGAATATTAAATTTTTTCTAAAAATCACATGTGAAAATTTCATGTTGATCGTGATGTTTTGCCACGGAATTTTCGCGTATGAACCGATCGAATACATGTGCGAGATGATCTTCGCGTGCTGCTATTTTCGTCTTGTTCGACGCAGCGCATCTCTCAGTCTGTCTGTCAAAATTTCAACGAGCCGTACATTTACGCGATAATGATGGCGACTAAAATGCACTATCGAGATATTTAAGCGCTATTCCCGTTCGTTCTTTGTGCCGAAATGAGCATTTTAAATCGTTCACACACATCTCATCTCAGCTATTTTAGAAAGAAAAAACAAGTCAGAATATTTTTCAGACTACGTCATGAAAATGTATTCCCCGCGATTGCCTGCATAAAGTTTCGCGTCCATCAGTGAGGAAAAACCGCGCGAATTAATGCGTGTTTTGTGTGTGTTCTTTTGCGAACATCAGTGAAAAACCGAAAGTTTCAAATCCTAGCCCCTGAGCTCTTGAGTGGTGCGGACGGATTCGTCGTTTGCGTATGATTAATATCGCGGCCATTGAATCCAACTAGGTTGCAAACATCTGCGTGCGATGTGGAAATACGGCGCCACAATTAATGCTGGATCAGACAGAAAGTTTATCCGCGGAAATAAAGCGAAAATGTAGGTGCGAATAGTGAGTGCATTATAATTTGCGAAAGAGCTATCGTACAGTATCCGAGATGAGAAAAGACACGAGCAAAACGTAGCAAAATACAAACGTATATGAAACGTCAGAAATTAGGAGAAAGAAATGATTCTGCGCATTTAATGAGAAACAAAAATAATTTAAAATTTTGTTTGATAACGATTTAATTTACAAATATTAATAATATTCGCGTAATCTTATTACAATCTTTTAATACACAATAATTTTTTAAATTTTGTTGCATTTAACTTTGCTACGACACTTTTCGCGTAAATAACGTTTTATCGGAATGTCGTAGAATAGAGTATATATAATTCTTATATAATATATAAAAAAAGAGTATATATGCGCGCGCGCGTAATTTCTAGAAATTTTTTTAAACAATAGATAACTTTGAAAATTTTTATATTTAACGTTGTTTTTTATATATTGATTGTAAAATAATTTATAATTTAAAAATCGGCTTTTCTGTATGGCCATACATTCGATACTATTTTACTATCAAGATTTTATCGTTAAAAGGATGGATTAATAGATAGAAGAAATTAATCATTTTTTTCTCCTGCGTTTGTGACAATGTATAACAATATATTGTTGAGATACATAGTTTAGGGAACTGCGTAAATTTTTTTTTTAATTTATGCAGACAGTAGCACACATGGAACGACGAGTGCGTTGAGTGAACTTGACAGATGGTTTTTCGCTTCTTATCGCGAGGGCGCATTTAACGGTGTAGGGGTCTGTTTATATACAAGTTTATGGATAACCTATTTGAAAGAAAGAGAAAGAGAGACATCGCTGCCCGCATGTGATTCGTTTTCCTTTACTTTTATCTAATAGCAAAATTCTCAAGATACGATGTGCAACATAAACAATAAATTACGGTTATTAACAAAAGAAAAGCGATATTGCAAATCAAAATTATAATAAAAATTTTAATTAGAGGACTTTACAGATCGTAAAATAAAATTACAAACGAAAAGAGGTCATTCAACAGAAATTTGTAGATCAGCAATTAAATTTACCAATGAAATCATTTATCGAAGACAAGCGATTAGAGATTCACATAAATAACGAGAGCTTTCAAATAAACGCAAACAATAAGAATTGAAATTAAAGTTTAGTATTGCATAATCTGAAAATCTTTGCAACATGGCTCAATGAGAGATTGATTATCATTCGCGCGTTGTAAATGATAAATTATTAATTTGATTCAACGCGGATCGATCTCGCTTTCCTTTTCGAATTAAATTGATAAATTTGATCACTCGATATACTGACATTACCATGTACGGTTCATTTAACCGTACATATGTAAATTGAAAGCGCAATTAATAAATTACGAAATGGATACCGTACGAATATGAGAATGTTTTAATGGTTTTTCTTTCAATAAACGATTATGGCTGCAACTGGGAGAACGGTGTCACGTAAGTGCGTGTTAACGTTTTAAACAGCAATTTTTGTCTTTGATAGAGAGAATGTCGAGTTTATCATTATAGTCATTAATAGCGATTATACTTCTCTTTTCAGCAAAGATATTCTAGTTCTAAAAGTGAGATTAGATATATTACTATAAAAACGGAATTCATAAACCTCGATGTTGATTTAAATATATCGACCCATATCCAGATTATCTCTAATGATAATTTTTTGTCACGTGATCTGATAATCATGTTTCTAATTATACAACGCACTGCTTTAACAATAAAAATTAATAATTAATAAAATTGATAACCATCGATCAAAAAATTTGAAATTTACATTTAATCCATTAGTATATGATAAGAAAACAATAAATGCTATTTTAAATAATTTTATATCCATGCAATATTAATATCCTAATTTAATATCTATATGTAAATTAAAATGAAAGCTTATAATATATCCTTTAGACACAATATCTTGTATTTCAAGCGAGCTTTGTAAATTTGGAGTCGATTCACTTCAATATCGGTCGAAAATATTTGCGATAGTGGATGATCATAATCGACTCATCAACGATACTGGGTCACGTGGCCAATGACGAAAGGATCTCTTTTGAATCGCTCTGTATGACAACGTGCTACACGCTGGCATTGAGGTGTAACCTAAGCAGAATAGGCTAACCAACTAACCACGAGACCACGTCAGTAGGACAGTGAAAGGCGACCTAGACCAAGTCTCTCTCCAGCCGCGCTCAGTGCAACGTTGGAACTTAACAGAGAGAAAGATATAGGGAGATGCAAAGGGAGAAAAAGAGAGAGAGAGAGAGAAAGAGACGCACGTGTCCTGCGCGCGTGTGTTTAGCAGCGCGTGTGCGGCGCGTGTCAGCATCCACACGCATGCTGCCGATGCGCTCGCCGATGTGCGTATCGTGAGGGAAAAATAGAGTTGCAACGGGGGAGTCGCCGTTAGCTTTTGCAGGGATATTTTAAACGGCCTCGCTGTCGGAAGTAGAGTTTAAAGCGCCATTAATGTTTTAACGTTAAATTATTTTAGCCGCGGGCCTTTCCCGACCGAGTCGGACACCTTATGTCCAGCGTTAAATAACTTTACGGGCGTTGTCTCCGCTTTCGCCATTTATTAATTTATCTCGGCTGTTCGATTTTTGCGGAAAAAAATGCGTCATTTCTCGAATGCGTTGCATTCTGGCCAGCTGTATGTCGCCTGCGAACTTCTTTATCTTTACTGGCCGCGTGTGGGCTTTCCTGGGAAACGGTTACAAAATGTTAGAGTCTCCATTCAAGCCTACGGGCGACATACCAGAGATAATTTATTACCGGAAATTTCTTCCCTGTAATTGCGTCATCGCACCTGGTTCTACGCCGCACGCAGGAATGGATAGACGAAGTCACGTTTTCATATGAAAGACCCTGCGGTTATGTATACTATGTATTAGTAATGACGGACACCGACGCATTCTGGAGGGCACATTTGGTAGCGTGTATTTGATATTAGGTAGTTATTTGAAAGTAAAAGAGCATTATGTATGCGTATCATTATGTTTGATCTCAATTTTATTTGATTCTGTCTTTCTTTTGCGCCGCAATACGCAGTGTTATGCACAATAAATTTTAATGCGGCGATGTGACAGTTCAAAGTACAAAAGTTGTATATATTTTTATTTATATGCTAACTATAATATTTATATTATAATTTATTATAATTAGTCCTACTATCGTTTGGACGCGCGTATCTGAATCTGCATCTGAAAAAAATAGACGAAATATTTATTAATTCGTAGAAAAATAAGAGAGATTGAATAATAATCAACGCGATTTCTAGAATTTTAAAAATGCTTTTTTAAATAATATATAGATATTTGTTTGTTACTTTGCAAATTTATTTATTTTTTAATTAATTCAACTACGAAAAATTTAGGATTGTTTTAAGCGACTAGAACTGCTAACACGCGCGGCTCTCAACTTGATTTTTGCGACTGATTCATTCGTGATATATTTGTGGGTCGGAGCTGGTTCTGTACAGAAGATTTTCACTCTGCGGTGGCGCGGTGGGGTAAGGGCGGCGACTTGTCCGAAAAGGATTTACGATCGACAAAAACGCGCTCTCGCAGAATTTCGCCATCGCGACCAACCGACCGTTCGAAGCGACGAGAGAGTCGGTCCTTTCGATTTCGTTCTCGTTGCGAGATTGCAACTTCTCTCTCGATGCCCCCCGACTCGTGCTGTGGGAAAAGCACGGTATACGAAGATAAAAATAACAATTTTCGATTACCTCCTTGGTCGTCGAAAAAAGAAAGTCTGTCTAAGTCTGCGTTCCAGGAGAGAAATCATTTCAACGGCGATATAATTTTGATCGAAATGTCAAGATATAATTATGCTAATCGTGTGTCAATTGTTATAAATTTTTTCGACAGCAAATTTTTTCCCAAAATTGATAATTATTTATAATTATCATTTGAATATATAGGGGAGAATAATTAAATTAAATGCAATTTTGAAATTTAAAGATATATGGAAAATAAGAGATTGTCGATTTTGTAATATTACATAAAATGATAAGATATGCTCATTGATTAACACGCAGACACTAGATCTATATCTGTTTTCAAGACGGCCGCGAACTTCATCCTAATTTTCATGCTCGCACAGTGCATGCTAGTGAATGGCGAATGTTATAGGGTCAATGGCGCGTAGAAACGGCGCCGTAGCACCGTAAACAGATTCGTATTCTTAGACAGGATTTTAGGGGTCAGCCACCATACGTCGTTAAGCCATTAACGATGATATAAAATCCGCTCGCTAACGCACGCGATGATGTTCCGCAATTTCCGCGCTGTTTATTCAGCATTGCTGGTTGATCAAACTGCGAGTATATATATCTGCTTTGGAAGATTCTACGATTGAAAGTAACGATTAATTCCGCGAGCATTCAATCATTAGATTTGTTGTTCTTTTATTATTGATAATTGTATATTATTTTGAATTTAAGATAATATATATGTATAGTAAGTATTACTATCTTAAAATTATAGGTATAATTATATTTTAAAATTATATTTGTAAAGTGATAACAAATGATCAATAAGTATAATACTTAGTAAAACATGTTATTATCTTGGAAAGAGCAATCAAAATCATATTATTTTTATATAGGAAAAGTTATCTTATATCTGTTCATAATATCTCTAATACTAATACCGAATCAAAGTATACCATACTTCAAAGTATGTTTTAGTTTTTTGACATAGATAGGAATAATATTCGAAAATGCAGGATTGTGTAAGCTAAAAGTTTAAGATTACACATCAAAATGCAGAAACTGGGTAATAAAAATCAAACTTCTATTCGATAAAAATTCTATTTTAAACAAATTTAATTTTCAAGGATATTTGAAATTATTTTTATAGGAACCATGTTTTTGTAGGCAATCTTTTTCGTATTTTTAAAAGGGTAGAATATACAATCAAATTTTCTAACTTCAAGCTTGTAGCATATTAATTACGTTCGTACTTCTCTAATCTTACAAATTAAGAAGCGGATCTGTGCGTTACGAGAATACATGTTTTCGAACGCGTAAGTTGGCGTGTAACTACGAAGAAATCCCAAAGCGAAAGTGAGAACGCGTCTTCGCTATCATACATATTCAGCTGTAGCGCGACGTTCTAGCGCACAAACTCCTACTCATGCTGTCAGTGAAAACCGCACCGATGCGATAGCCCGTAGAATGGAACGCGAGGGAAATGAGGAAAGTCGGGCACCGATGAAAGTGAGAGGACGCCGACTACAGGGTGTCTCTCAGGCAGATGATATTCCACAGTCGATCGCGAGAGAAAGGGGTCTATCTCTAAAACCGGGTTAAATCAGCAAATAAGCGTTATTTGTAATTAAATATATTTGAAAAAAATGATTTCACACACAAATTTTTATACAAAACTATTTAAAAATCAACGCTTTTTCACGATTATTTGTTGATATTTATTTGTGCTCGTTTGTTTGATCTGGATCAGACTAAATGGAGTCGCAAAAAAGACACAAGAGAGACTTGATTTACTCTAAGTAAGGTTCACACAGAATGAATGGAATTTTTTAATGATAAATAATTTTTGTAACGTCTAAATTATCTAAAAATATATTTGTGTAAGTTCTATTAAATATACGGATTCTCGCCTAAGACAGATCGCGAATTGATACAAATGTGCTCTACATTGTAGATTAATGAACGGATTAAATCGCGTAGAGAGAGTTGATAGTTAAGATGATGATTATTATAAACGCCGAAAATTATCAACGATTCCGACAATTTATGAAATATCGATATATCTTAAAAATATTAAGATTATTAAAAAGATCACACATTAATTTTACGAAGAAATGCATCTTTCACAATTTCACAATCGTCTTGTTTTTTTATTATATATATGTCTAACGTCTTTTTTACTTCTGATTACAGATTGATCATTTCAATATCAACTTTCTGAGCGGCTAAGAGGTTTCCAGGAAGAATCTCGGCTAGAACTTAGTAAAGTTGCAAAAGACGCAGGAGGAGCGACCGTATCGCGCAAAGAGAAGAATAATGGCAGGCGAGGACACGCAGATTTTGTCAAACGGTAACGTGGAGGTCTTGACGATCATTCCTCCGAAGATGGCAAACGGAAACGGGCTAATATGCGGCGGCAAGCAGCACAACAACAACGGCTCGATACCGAACGGGAAGCTGCACGGCGGGATCGGCGCCGCGGAGAACGGCAAGCTGATCATGCCGGACGAGAGATCGAGTAGCCTTCATACAGAGTTCGACGATGCCGATATTTCCTGCGGATGGGGTCCCTGTAGGCCCCATTGGTTGCAGTACTTTGCTACGAAGCAAGCTTTCCTGGTGACCTTCTGCCTCACCTGGGTCAGTATATCGAACAAGCGATTTTATCATTTTCGTATCAGATCTGATTTTCGTATCTTTCATATAGAGAATTACAAATGGTTTTTTTTTTTTGGAAGCGAAGGGACAGAAATTAAATATTTTTTGAGCTTTTTTGATGGTACTCTTAATTGACATATTCATCTTGCTGGAGTTGGCGTAAAATATCTTTATTCTTTTTGTCGATATACAGGTGCTTCAGGGCATGTACTATACGTACTTCGTCTCCGTCATCACGACAATAGAGAAGCTCTTCCAGATCCAGTCGAAGACGACGGGCATCATCATGTCGGCCACGGAGATCGGTCAGATCGGATCGTCCCTATTACTTACGTACTATGGTGGCCAAGGTCACCGGCCCAAGTGGATAGCCTGGGGCATGATCCTCTTCGCCGTGAGCTCGTTCACCTGTTCGTTACCTCACTTTATCTTCGGTGAACAGCTGATTCTTCAAAACGAGATGCTGCTCAGCGGCATCGAGCCCGGCGGTGACGGCCGCGGGCTTAACAATACTGATCCCATACCGGCGAATCTCTGCAAGTTCCCGGAAAGGAACGGCACATTAGACGGGTGAGTACTATGCTGTCATAATTCTTCTTCGGGTTATCTTCCGCTATTCGTAGATTCTTAATGAGTGACGCCTCCCGGCTAAATTTGACAAAGGACGGCAATTCATCATAATGAAGAAAAATGTCTTCATTAGCTTTAACCTTCGTGATTAAATAGTAGCTAGCTTAATAGTAGTGATCACCAAACAGTAGAGAATTAGAATTTATTAGTTGTAGTTATTTAATTAAATTAAATTTTGCACCATTTTTAGCAATTGTTTTATCAATTAGCGGCGTTTAATTCAATTAAGTCAATCGTATAATCAGTTTGATTAATATTATCAGTAGATTTGTATCGGTTATTTTTAGCCAGTTTATTATTATATAGTAATTTGAAGAGTTGGATAGATTATCTTTTTTAAAAAAGGCATAAAAATTAAAAACAAGCGTGTTGCAAATCATAAATCATTTTAATATATCTATCTGAAACGTTTTTCTCTCATTATGTAATCATTATAACTATATTTATATTCTTAATTTATTTTCTTTACCTAATAAGCCATGAAAGAACATGCCCATTTATTTATATTCGTTTATTAGTCAATGGAAAAACGTTTATGACACGATTGAAGAAAATTTATGATCGTTGTTGATTACAATGTGTCCCATGGAAGAATAAGGCGGTATGAAAATGGTCAGTTGTATTATCGTTTTAAGCAGAGGTATACGATATAATCGTTTGCCGTAAACACGCGATATAAGGTGGAATACGCCAAAGTAATAGAGTTTTGCCTTAAAATCGTATTGTACAAAAACCGGTTTGCGTTGCATTTCTGTAAGAGATGCACCAACGGTTTATGACCCGAAGGCAACTAACGAAACGAATTGCGCATTTTACATTACCACAAAGATCCTTTAGATCTTTTAAATGCCGCTGTTGGAAGAGTAAGATCGAGAGTATAAAATTAGAACATTTTAATTATTCATTTGCTAATATATACGAGACAATACTAATATACAAAAAAAAAAAAAAAATTATTTCATGCTAATAAAATAGAACGGTGTCAATTACATTTTCCTGATATCACGGGATCATTGTGCATTACACAGTGTACAGCTGCACTTATCGCCACGCGAAGAAAAATGATCGCATATCCGCGCATTCGGGTCGTTCCACGTGGGCGTCAGTTTTCTGATACAGTTCCGGAAATAGTTGATTATATATTTTAACATGAAATAGGATATAGTTATCGGTGGTAGATTTGGGTAATGATACATATTATAATATGCGATATTAATTTATCTAATACACTTGTATGTATATAAATACAGAGATTTGCAGAAGAGAGAAGGCAGATTTTTTGTGAATGCTAATATCTCAGAAACTTTTATATTATTCTAAAATTATTGGTTTTATGGATGTGATGATTATATAAAATTTGATGTCCTAAAGATCAGAAATTTTTTTTAGTTATCAATTTACAATAAATCTTTTATCTCTCTTTCTCTCTTTGCTCTCTCTTTTGTAATTAGTTTTAATTTTTTAAATTTCTGACACATAAATACATGGTATCTATAATATTACTCTAATGCATTTGCTTTTTTATTTTTTTATAGTATAATATACAAGTATATATTACAAGAGATTATTTAAAATTAAGTAATATTTGTGTTAATGTCTATATCGAGGCATTCTCGTTGAAGTAAAAAATATAATGCTTTATGATTAATTTTATTATATTTTTGTCCTGTTTTCTTGAAGATGGAATATATCGACGGCCGGATCGCACACCGATTCGGCGGAATATTGCGAGGGTGATTTTCTCATGGAGCAGAGAATACAGAGCAAGATAACCACGGTGGTGCTTGCGATATTTTTCGTATCATTGCTCGGCGTAGGAATGGGTCAAACGGCGGTGTATACTCTCGGTATACCGTACATCGACGACAACGTGGCCAGCAGAGAGAATTATTTCATGCTAATAAAATAGAACGGTGTCAATTACATTTTCCTGATATCACGGGATCATTGTGCATTACACAGTGTACAGCTGCACTTATCGCCACGCGAAGAAAAATGATCGCATATCCGCGCATTCGGGTCGTTCCACGTGGGCGTCAGTTTTCTGATACAGTTCCGGAAATAGTTGATTATATATTTTAACATGAAATAGGATATAGTTATCGGTGGTAGATTTGGGTAATGATACATATTATAATATGCGATATTAATTTATCTAATACACTTGTATGTATATAAATACAGAGATTTGCAGAAGAGAGAAGGCAGATTTTTTGTGAATGCTAATATCTCAGAAACTTTTATATTATTCTAAAATTATTGGTTTTATGGATGTGATGATTATATAAAATTTGATGTCCTAAAGATCAGAAATTTTTTTTAGTTATCAATTTACAATAAATCTTTTATCTCTCTTTCTCTCTTTGCTCTCTCTTTTGTAATTAGTTTTAATTTTTTAAATTTCTGACACATAAATACATGGTATCTATAATATTACTCTAATGCATTTGCTTTTTTATTTTTTTATAGTATAATATACAAGTATATATTACAAGAGATTATTTAAAATTAAGTAATATTTGTGTTAATGTCTATATCGAGGCATTCTCGTTGAAGTAAAAAATATAATGCTTTATGATTAATTTTATTATATTTTTGTCCTGTTTTCTTGAAGATGGAATATATCGACGGCCGGATCGCACACCGATTCGGCGGAATATTGCGAGGGTGATTTTCTCATGGAGCAGAGAATACAGAGCAAGATAACCACGGTGGTGCTTGCGATATTTTTCGTATCATTGCTCGGCGTAGGAATGGGTCAAACGGCGGTGTATACTCTCGGTATACCGTACATCGACGACAACGTGGCCAGCAGAGAGAGCCCTTTATATTTCGGTAAATTTCCTTATCAATTTGCAAGAGTGACTACTCTTATCTGTCTTTTTTCTTATATATTTTTTATTGTAATATATCGTACACACAGATATTAATGTTCTTTTTAATGAGAATCAGTTTTCTACTTACTTAAGCTATTCGAATATTTACATTTATTAAATTTTATTGGAAAAACACTTAATAATTTTTCAATATATAAATTATTATTATTATTATAATATAAATTATTATTCTTGTAATATGAAAATTTATTTATTTATTTTCCAAAGAGATTATTGTTTGTGATGTGGAACATAGATTTGAAAACACCATTTGCTTTTGTGCAATAGCAATCACCATCGGGGTGCGGATTCTCGGTCCAGCATTAGGCTTCATTCTGGGTTCCTTATGCACGATGGTCTATGCAGACTTGACAAGGACTCCACAAATCACGCCGACGGATCCAAGATGGGTCGGTGCTTGGTGGCTTGGTAAGTTTATGAATCGTAATACTTATCGAAGATGATGGCTAACTTAATTCCAAGGAACGATAATATTCTTTTTCTAAGCTGATTACATTGAAACGAAAAATTCGCAAAAAGTTTCGTTTCAGCTTATAAAATCGAGTATATAATTGACCTTTTATGATTTTTAATAAAGCATTTAACCTTCGATTCCAACTAGAAAGTTAAAAAAAAAACTTGGAGCTAAAAATCGCTCGACCTTCATCGTTCAAATTGCGTAGTTAGCATTGCATAAATCTATCTGCTTTTGTTACGTAGCCATGCTTTGTCTTTTGTACTTGTTGTTACATTGAAAGATGTTCGGCGACATAAAAAATAATTTTTCAAATGTGACAGCGGATGCGAGCGAGTTAGTTTCAGATGCGATATTATACAATCAATTATTCAAACAGCGATTATTCGAATATAATAATTTCCTCTATTTATACAATAACTAACTTCTATTTAAATATTTCATACGATTTTAATTATAAATTTTTGTTTATTGTCGATGTATCTGCCGATAATACTTATTGCTAAACGTCCTTAGATTTGATTATATATGGATAAAATTAAAATGTCTGCTAGTCTTTTGAAGATATTAATAAAAAAAAAAAAAAACAAATTTTCTGATGCACAGAAATAGACGCGTAATAAATATTTATATAATTTGTTCGTATATCATATGAGAAAATACGAAAGATAAACACGAGAATGTCGCATGTTAGAATGGATAATAACAAGTCATTTCAAAGGCAGCACAAGCCTTACAGTAACAAGCATTATAAGTAAATTCAAGGATATGACTGTTCAACGATTTTGAAGAATGACGAAAAAGAAACAAAGTTATTATGTGACATAATAAGTGTAAATTAGTGTACAAAATTCATATATTATAAAGAAATGAAGAACAATCATTAGAGATATGATGGATAAATGCAATACGTGAAAAAGAGGGAATTGATTCTTATACACGGAAAATTAACAAAGATTATACGATCAATTACTTGAAGAGTAAAGCAAAATAATTATTGCAAGATAAATACGAAGAAAATTGCAGTTCTCGAGAAAGAGCTTACTATAAGTAGATTTCGAAACGCACGCGATACAACGCATAAAAAAGTCAAAGACACTATTGTCAAGTCAAATCACTAAAAATAATAAAAGAGTAAAAAAAATGAGCGGAACGTGTAAATATATCGATCAACTAAAACCGATAAAACTAGACATTCTTGATATGCATTGCTCTGGTATGTCAGTGTATGAAATTTCTCGTACAACGAAGGTACCAGTAATAGAAATTAAAATTATTATTTCTAAATTTGAAAGATTCCTAGAAAGAAAACAATGTAACGCAGTACCTGCACGCTCACTTAGTGAAAATGAGTTACGAATAATTATTGAAGAAGCGATATTAAAGAATTTTAAGGCGATAGATGTGATGGTAAGACAACAAATTGATAGAAAAATGGGGAATGAAATAAAGAACATAATAAATATCAAAGAAGCACAAAAAGAAGTCATAAGCATGATGAAGTCAATTGATGATGAAGAAGAGAAAAAGGAAATGGAAGAACTCCTTGAAATGTAAGTTACGTATGTATAAGTTGTGTATGTTAAAATAATATATAAACAATATATAATCTTTATGTTATTTTAATATGTCATAAAACTTAGGAGAGAGCATCTCAATTTTATATACATTACCTACGCATCTTCCAAAGACGTTTAAGAATATTTGTATATATAAATTATTTATATACAATTTATATACAATTATTATGATGAAAGCGCGCGCGCGTGCATCTGTTATAATATAAATAGAATTATATATTATTTTCCAATTAAAGTTAGTCTCATCGTATGAATATTTTTTACTTTTTTCATTTAAAGAAACCACGTTTTTTTTCTATCTCAAAAAGTATTTCTCTCGCAGATAATCGATAACAGTGGGAGGGAAGGAAAAGTGCATCACTGTTGTCCAGTTTATTCGAATAATCGCTGTTTCACTATAATCCGCGAATTACGTTCGCGAGACGATGTTACTTACTTTTTGAGAATACTGGAAAATCTTTTTTCAAACGCGTATTGTTTCAGGATTAGTCCTCATCTCTGCAATGCTGATGTTCGTCAGCATTGGGATGTTCGCCTTCCCGACACGCTTGCCGAAGAGCAGGACACCCCCTCGACGAGCGGATGCCAAGAAGCCCAGTCTTCGAGGTAAGTCCTGATTTATCTTTCGGGGATTGCTCCGATCGCTCTTGGTCCGACTAGTCGGCCGTTTCGACCGCGTGGATTAGCTTAATCTGTTTTTATGACTCGCCGTAAGCTGCTTTGTGGCAGATTCTGTCTCTCTTTCCTTCATTGTCTCTCTGTCGCGCGATTTCCTGCGCGAAACGTCTAAAAGTCCTCGGAAAAAAAAAAGATAACTGGCGTAATCGTGTCGCGGTTTGGCTATGATATGTGTCTATTCTCGTTGCTGAAACGTAACGGCAGTAAATATACGTCATTGCTTTCTCTCTTTTTGCGATTACAACTCGTGATTTCCGATTGTGATACCTCGATATTTGATGGTAATTTATACTCGCGCGAACATTTATGGCGTACCGTTGCCCGTGATAATATTGCATCATCGCAAAAAATCGAATAAATCGCATAGAAGTAGAAGATTATTAAGTAAGAAGAATGATTAAAAAAGAAATTAATATCCTGTGAATAAAATTTTAAAAATAGATAAATACTTCGAAAACAAAAAATTCTATTTTCTTGTAATTAATATAAATATCATTTTTAAATGTTTAATTTTGTTAAGACAAATAATTGCGTTCGTATTGAAAAAAGCTCAAAGTTTTTTTAATGATGGCCTGATAGATTCGAGATGGCCATGTATACGCGTATAAATTATATATAGGGATATTGAAATAATTATTTTGAAGAAAACGCGGAGCATGATTGCCGTTAATAGCAAGTATTCTTGTTGAAAGGTTCGCACCGAAAGGTGAAATTCTGCACACTTGCCACTTGCCATAGTATCGAAGGTTAACGAGAATGCAAATAAAAGTCGGAGACAATGTGCTCTTCGTAAGTTAATCAGGAACTCACGATGATTTTGCCTGTAATCCGTTCTTTTGTGTGCATCAAGACAACGATACATGTTTTTTTAATGCACCCACTTTCTTTTAGTCCATTGATTTAATTATGTAAATTTAACTATATTTTTATTTTATTTGTCACTGTACTTAGAAGATGGACATAAAAGTATAAAGATTATTTAAAGATGGTTTCTGCCGAAACTAAATTTTTTCAACAAGCAAACTCTTTTTTCGTTTTAGTCATTACTAGTCTGCAAACTTGTTTATAACGACTTTTTAATTTTAATTACGAGAGATATCTTGTGTCTTTATAGCACAATGCTTATGTTGTGAATAGAAAATTATATACAGTCAAATCACTGCGAAAAATCTTTCGCTTAATTGTTCAGGAGTTAGAACATAAATATATACGTTCGATCTTTAACAAATCACATTTAAATCGCCTTGTTCTTTAATTCGCGCAAGAGTATATATGTTTTTAAATAATACAAGCCAAAAATAAAATTCACTTTCTCTTTCGAGATTTTTGAAATTCCTCATTAATTACACAAATCACCGTACAACTCGGCAACAACTTGTAGCTTGTTCCGAAAGCCCTGAAATCATCGGATGCTCCTTTAACGGACCCTCGGCGCGGGGATGGCGCATTCACCCGTGTGCGTTACACGCGCGTGTGCGTCGCGTGCGTGTGTACGCGCGCACGCCGCCGCTTTCTCTGCGTGTGTGCGTTAATAATAATGACTGACCGACTCGTGCACCGAGGTGGGGCAAGTTCACGGTCACGCGTCGTGCATAGAGACGGTGGTGGACACGTACGTGCGTATACGTTTTGCGCGTGTACGCGCGGACTAACGTGCGTGTGTCTCTCACTCTGCTTCTTTTTTTCTGTTTTTTTAAGTTCTGTCTCTCTCGCCCTCTTCCCCACCCCATCTCTGTCTCTTCCTCTCTCTCTCTCTCTCTTTCTCTCTCTCTTTCTCTACGTCATTTATATATGTGTTTGCTACAAGCCGTATTATTTACATACCGTCGCACTTAATTTGGCGATTCGCCTACGCAAAAGTCTTTTTTAATGCGTCCAACTTTTTAACTCGCATCTAGTGTTTTATTTATTATCGAACGCATTATTACATCTTGTTTCAAGCGAGTTTTTAATTTATGACGAATATTTGAATGTCATGTTTTAGACGTAGTTTATTTTCGCAAATCTCCGGATACACGGTTTTACACATATGTATACATATAGTTTTTAAGTAAATGACGCAATGGTAAATTATAATTATCGCAGTTGCGTATGTGATAAATATAAAAGTTAAATATATCTCGAATTTACAATAATTTTTAAGTTTGGAAGATTCTGTCTTGTGGTATCTTAATCTCGCTGATTGGACGTATACGAGAGTAGGCGAATTTAATTGCTGTCCAACTATTATACAATCATTAAGTTTGATGAACGCAATTACAACATGTATAACGCATATACGCCTATATACGTGTGTTTGCATATTGATCATATCAATTTACTTATATATTTTTTGCATGTTAATTAATTATTAATTTTACAAGAAAATTTGCAAAATCGATAGACCGTATCATATGTCCAAAATAAATGAATGTATATTATAATGATCGACACAACGTACACGTTCAGACCTTTAAAGGGCATTCTGTACGATAATACTCGGAGCTCAATGTTAGTCACGTTTGTCTACTCATGGTCTGTGGGACGTCCCTATGCGGGGTTGCCACGACTTCTAGCTGGGTTCTCTTGGATGCCTAGAAGACTCCTAGGCAGTCCTAGGCATGTAGCTTCGTTTGCACGCACAAGGTTACGCATATACTGTACACTCGCTATAGTATCATGCGAAAAAGATGCTCGACTGGTCTGAGTAGATAAATTAACATAGCGCGTTCAATAGAAAGAAAAATCAAATATATATTTATTTAGTTTCTCTTTCGACTGAATAAATTATAAAGTAGATAAACTCCTTGACCTTTTTTCCAATTTGAATAAATTTCATTTGGAAACACAAATTTTTCTAGATTTTAGATTAAGGAGATGCAGTTATCTGCATAGATAGATTAAAATAATCCTTGAACAGAAAAACAATTGTGAAAGGGAAAATATTCATTTAGCTTTTCTTATGGATGAGAAAATTGTAAAAATAATTTTAATTTTAATTAATTGGAGAAAATTAATCTTCATTGATTTGATTTTCGATTTCAATAAATCTGGTTTGGATTTGACGAATAAAAATACACGGAATACATGGAATTTTTAGTAATCCAAATTTTTTATTTGAAATATTTAAAAAAAAAAATTGTTTCATAATTTCGATGAAATTTTGATGATTATTAAAATTAAATAAATCTCAAGTTAATTTCAAAGTGCCATTTCTACCTACACATTTACATTATAACAGATATTTAAAAGGATACGAGTTTCTTATCTTAAGCTTTACTATTTACCCGGCTCATCGAAAGCGAAGAGAGACAGACGTGAATGTTCTCTTGTTCGGTTCGATCGTAAATCGACATGAGGAAGAGGGCAATCGTTTGGCGAGTCTTGATAATAATTTCGAACGTTTTAGACGTTTTCTTAATCGTTGAGCCTAGACTGTCGGCGAACTATAGTGAGTTTCCGAGCAGGTCTACATATACCCATTTCAATGGGTCAATACGTTCGGTCGGCCGAGCGGTATATCTTCGTCTGGCAGGGGCGCTTATAAAAGTCTATGCGTCTGCGACGCATCGATCTCCACCGATACTTACGTCAGGCGAAACTGCCAGTAAACGACCTCGTCGTTGTCCTCATCGAAATCGTATTAATAATCGTTTATCGGCGCGAAATCATTTGCCAAAGACGTTCTATAATGCAGAATCACGTACAGCGCAAGTTTCTTTCCTTTTACCTTCTCTCGGCGCGACTTTTTTCTCCTTTAGTCTCGCTCTCACCTCGCCCACCGTCGAGTTCTCTCAGATACTTGAGGAAAGATAATACGAGAGGAGAGAGGAAGACCGTCGGGGCTAATTAGCTCGCTCCTCGTAATCGAGCTCGTAAATATACGGAGAATTGCGGTGGAGACTCCGTCAGATTCGTAGGGAATAAGTATACAGCTCGAGTAGAGACAGAGAGATCAGGCGAGACCGAGACTAATAAGAGATAACCATGGCCACGCGTGTGCATCTCGCTCGTCGTGATGCATTCGCAGAGCCGGATTGCGACTAGGATATCGCTAATGTAAGCTCCGCGTAACCTTCGCCCATGAAACATGTAATATCTTGAGTCGATGACCCGTATACCTGTCGCATGTATGATGATACGAGACTCATTTGCTTAGATAAGATGATTACAATTAAATAGAAGGCATATATGGTTACCAAGATACTTGATGTCAAAACTTCAAAGAAACAATATAGCGTTCAATTAAAGGGCAAAAAAATATTTTTGTTTACCAAATAAAAATAAAAATACTGAATAATTTATTACTATTAGGCTGTGTTTTATATATCTATATCTATTTTTCAGCAATTTTCCAATAAGAAAAATAAAAAATAGTTTATTTTATAATTGATGATAAATATTTCTTCAACGATAATTGCAATTTGTCATCATGACAAATATAATTATGCGATAAATTATGTGAATTGACCGGATAATTATATTATATTAATTTTTACGTTTACACGTGCTTGGTGCTATAACACTTTGGCTGTCGCTGTTGCAGATTTCCCGAGTGCAGTGAAACGACTTTTGAAGAACGACATACTGATGTTTAGAACAGCGAGTAGCGTGCTGCACATCTTGCCGATCGCCGGTCTTTACACCTTCCTGCCGAAGTACCTCGAGAGCCAATTTCGTCTGCCGGCTCATCATGCGAACATGATCTCAGGTAATTATCGCGAATGAACATGCAAGCGGGGGCCCATGGATCTCGAACGTATACTCAATTATACAGTTCAGCAAGAAGGAATTTGAGAAAAAAATAATTTTTCCTTGCAATTTTCTCAATACGAATTTAATCTTAGAAATGGTTTATTTGAAAAATAAAGTAAGTTTTATTAAACAGTTGAAAAATATTTATTCAATTGTCCGCGTGATCAATAGCTTAATTTATAAATTTTCCGCAATATTTAGTTACGAAAATCTTATTAATCTTAATATTTGCAGCAAATTCCATTTAAAAAGTGAATATTTTAACAAAATACGTTAAAATAATTTCTTCTCACATTTTTAAATCAAATTTCTCAAAAATGTGACGGAGCATTTTGAAAAACAAAATTATATTTTAAATAATTCTTTTTTCTCAGTTTAAGAAAAGAGTTATTTTTTTGTTGAATTGCATTGTTACTAATGATCTGTGAGAGACATGAATCGTGTGCGAAATAACAGCAAAAATTTCTGGAAGATCGGCCGGGCAACGTCGCAAGATTTTGCCGCCGGATGTCCGTCGCGATTACGATGTAAAGTGGATAATTTGACGTAAATGACAGAACGGGCGTGTTATTCCATTCGCCGAAAAGAATTATTCTCTCACTTCGTTTGTTGTACGCCGAAACTTGCGACGCGAAATTTGCCGGTCAATTATACTGAATTACCTTTCTTACTTTTAACTTAAATTATATTAACATTTCGTATAACTCAAGATAAATATATATAATAATTTGCAATGATATTTCATATTTTTATTTTTTTTTTGTATTCTTAAGAATGTTACTTATAATTAATAAGTAATTTATGACATACGGAAGTTATAATGTTGCGAGTGAATAAGTGATATAATCCGTAGAACGAACTCGCGTATTTCTCGAGTATTAATTGTATGATGCCTTATTCTACGTGCGTGAGTGCGTGTGCGCGCACGCGCTAATTTATGATGATTGTTCTTCGTCGAGAATTGGCGCCGGTCGTAGAACAAGGCTGCGCTCCGCTTCTCTATTCTACTCCTCGTCATTCTGCGCCCAAGTATTAATCTATGGCTGTATTATTCGAGGAATAATTTAGTAGAAGTATCCGCCGTATTGTTGCGCGATACTATTATATTGATTTCGAATTATTTCATAGCCGCCCGATAAAGTTATGTAAAGCCAATGAAAGTATAAGTAGATCGTCTTGATCCCTTCGAACATTTTACGATCAATTTTCAGCATTACATTCAATTTTATTTCTGTGTACTTAATAATTTGTGAATATTAAAGATAAATATTTTATATTTTTATTGTGTGTGCGTTTAAGATATTAGACAAAATTAAATAAAATTGGCCAGTATAGTTTTTGAAGTTTTAATAATAATAATTATTATTATTATTACTAGAATCTTAGAATCTTTATATTAAAGATATATTTTTATTGTGTGTGCGTTTAAGATATTAGACAAAATTAAATAAAATTGGCCAGTATAGTTTTTGAAGTTTTAATAGTTTTAATAATTATTATTATTACTAGAATCTTAGAATCTTTTTTTACTTTTGTATAAATATATTGATATTAAAAAAGCATAGTTTTTTGCACTTTTCAGATTGGAAAACTACATTTTGTTTATTTAATAAGTAAAATTTTTATTAATGAAATGTATGTGCTTTAAAATAAAGTCATGGTGGTCATCCTTTGATTCCCATGACTAGACTATGACGCAAAATATGAATTACCAGGTGAATGGCTTTCGACGATATAATGAGCGTGATTTTTTGCACAGGTGTTGGCGGCATCCTAGTTATGGGATTGGGTATTATAATTAGTGGCGTATTTATCTTGAGAGCGAAGCCCAACGCGAGGTTCGTCGCAGCCTGGATCGCCTTCACTGCGGTCGTTTACGCGATCGGCATGAGCGTATTGATGTTCATTGGTTGTCCGATGGACGATTTCGCAGGGCTTGTGTCACATCCCGACGGGTAAGAAAAATCTTATCGAATCTAATAAAACTTAAGTATGTCAATAAATTTGCTTCCGCAATTATACTTGATGCAGATCTCTTAGAGAAGGAAATATTCAGGTTCTTAAATTATGAATAAGTTGAAAAAAGTTTTACCGAGAGACAAATAGCAATTATTATATATAAAAAAATTTTTTATTTTTGTGTAAATTATAGTGTTCATTCGTATTATTAAAGTAAGATATCTGAAATAATATTAGCATTCGCAAAAACATAAATATCTTAAAGATTTTTTGCGATCTGAAATTAAATGACATAAGTCTTTGTCACATTTTGATATAGTATCGTTAACGATCATAAAAATAAAATTATTTTAATTATTTATTGTTAACAATCTTTTCGAAAGCATCCAACTCATGTAACATTGTTACAAAAATTTCGCGATTGCTGCTTTGTCTATATGTAAACGGCAAAGCTGGCGGATGTCGATCGTATGTTTAACAAAAAACAACGTGTTCGAATACGTATCCTATTAGAATGCGCATCGTAAATATATGTATCGGAAACGCGTGAGAGAGAATTTTTCGCTCTCCCTTGTCTTATTTACAAGTCAACAATATCTTCCGGTTCTTCCACATACATATATTTTGAGCTTTCCTGATTCGGCATTTTGTTTAGTCGCAAAGAAATCCTCGATCGTAACTTTGTTCATTTTATAATATTACACAAACCATTATATCCCGCTATCATTTATTAAACACGGGCAAAAAATTTAATATAGATTTGTAATTTAAGGGCTGGATTTAAATAATGCTGACAGTTTAATTGATTTTTAAGCAGCTACAAATTGCTGGATACTATAAAGATGTATCCATCACATATAATCTCTTATATTTACATATTTATATATTATATTATATAAAAATTATAAAACTGCACTGGGGGAAAAAGTTTAATGATATGCTCGAATTATACCGGGATAATTATTTTTTAATTTAAAGCTTAATTTGAAAAGCGAAATCGACGTTTTCGCAGACTTTCCAGCTTCGAGCCGACCTGTGAGGCTACCTGCGGCTGCGACCGAAATAAGTTCAGTCCAATCTGCGGCGCGGATGGTAGAACGTATTTCTCCGCGTGTCACGCAGGCTGCTCGAATTATACGGTCTCCGACGGCAAAGTGGAATCGGTAAGTGCTAAGCTCAGTAGAACCAACACTCAGGATAGGACATGCTCTGTGATGACACGTTTGTTCGAACGAAATTACGCGGGATACGCGATGGTAATTGAAACGGTCATCAGTTTAGAAACACCGTAAAAATTGAGATTGCTGCCGAGTCATTTCAGAAAACAATACAAAATTCTGGAGTCTTTTGCTCTTGAATAAAATGAAATATTTAGATAGCAATACACATATATCGTATTACTGTGCCGATTATATTTAATATTATTATCATGTATCATTATTGTGTTAAGATTAATTTTGGGTTACGCACTCGACACTTCTTTTTTATTTTTGAATATCAAAGTATTGTGTTTAAATTTCTGAGTACATATACGAGCAACTTAATTTTGAGGCAGAACATTATTTAGCAATTATAAAAATTTTAATAAAGAAAAAAAGGCACTGACTCACATGTAAAACAATTTTTAAAAATTTGGAATAAAAAATGGCCAATAAATGAGCAAACGACAAATATATTGCGAATTAACAAAAAATTATATTGTTTATTGCAACTTTCTTTCTCTGATAATGTTACATTTGGTGTTTCACAGTTTTATAACTGTCAATGCATCGGACAGAACCTCACGGTACCGGAAGCAGTCATCAGCACGGCGACGATCGGTTACTGTAAACTCGAGTGCAGCAACTTTTGGGTTTATATGATCCTGTTTTCGGTCTTCGTTTTTATCCATTCGACTAGCGAGGTAGGCTCCATGTTGCTCATTCTGCGATGCGTGGATCCCAGGGACAAGGCCATGGCGCTCGGTCTGATACAGTTCGCCATCGGTTTGTTCGGTAATTACTTGATGAGACATTATTTTCAACAGTGGAGGTATATAACATGACGCGTCTTTATACAAGAACTTGTTTGATCCGAATAAAACGAGAAAGTAAACGCCTGAAGTTTGATAAAAAATTCTCGGTTTTGAAAAAAATCTTAGGAGTTTATAATCATGTTTATATACATGAATCTTTTTTTATAATGCAAAATAAAGTAATTACGAATTGATTAGGATTAAAAAAAAAA
>NW_021853570.1:2031151-2088587 GCF_003651465.1 Formica exsecta
ATATATATGTTTTTAAATAATACAAGCCAAAAATAAAATTCACTTTCTCTTTCGAGATTTTTGAAATTCCTCATTAATTACACAAATCACCGTACAACTCGGCAACAACTTGTAGCTTGTTCCGAAAGCCCTGAAATCATCGGATGCTCCTTTAACGGACCCTCGGCGCGGGGATGGCGCATTCACCCGTGTGCGTTACACGCGCGTGTGCGTCGCGTGCGTGTGTACGCGCGCACGCCGCCGCTTTCTCTGCGTGTGTGCGTTAATAATAATGACTGACCGACTCGTGCACCGAGGTGGGGCAAGTTCACGGTCACGCGTCGTGCATAGAGACGGTGGTGGACACGTACGTGCGTATACGTTTTGCGCGTGTACGCGCGGACTAACGTGCGTGTGTCTCTCACTCTGCTTCTTTTTTTCTGTTTTTTTAAGTTCTGTCTCTCTCGCCCTCTTCCCCACCCCATCTCTGTCTCTTCCTCTCTCTCTCTCTCTCTTTCTCTCTCTCTTTCTCTACGTCATTTATATATGTGTTTGCTACAAGCCGTATTATTTACATACCGTCGCACTTAATTTGGCGATTCGCCTACGCAAAAGTCTTTTTTAATGCGTCCAACTTTTTAACTCGCATCTAGTGTTTTATTTATTATCGAACGCATTATTACATCTTGTTTCAAGCGAGTTTTTAATTTATGACGAATATTTGAATGTCATGTTTTAGACGTAGTTTATTTTCGCAAATCTCCGGATACACGGTTTTACACATATGTATACATATAGTTTTTAAGTAAATGACGCAATGGTAAATTATAATTATCGCAGTTGCGTATGTGATAAATATAAAAGTTAAATATATCTCGAATTTACAATAATTTTTAAGTTTGGAAGATTCTGTCTTGTGGTATCTTAATCTCGCTGATTGGACGTATACGAGAGTAGGCGAATTTAATTGCTGTCCAACTATTATACAATCATTAAGTTTGATGAACGCAATTACAACATGTATAACGCATATACGCCTATATACGTGTGTTTGCATATTGATCATATCAATTTACTTATATATTTTTTGCATGTTAATTAATTATTAATTTTACAAGAAAATTTGCAAAATCGATAGACCGTATCATATGTCCAAAATAAATGAATGTATATTATAATGATCGACACAACGTACACGTTCAGACCTTTAAAGGGCATTCTGTACGATAATACTCGGAGCTCAATGTTAGTCACGTTTGTCTACTCATGGTCTGTGGGACGTCCCTATGCGGGGTTGCCACGACTTCTAGCTGGGTTCTCTTGGATGCCTAGAAGACTCCTAGGCAGTCCTAGGCATGTAGCTTCGTTTGCACGCACAAGGTTACGCATATACTGTACACTCGCTATAGTATCATGCGAAAAAGATGCTCGACTGGTCTGAGTAGATAAATTAACATAGCGCGTTCAATAGAAAGAAAAATCAAATATATATTTATTTAGTTTCTCTTTCGACTGAATAAATTATAAAGTAGATAAACTCCTTGACCTTTTTTCCAATTTGAATAAATTTCATTTGGAAACACAAATTTTTCTAGATTTTAGATTAAGGAGATGCAGTTATCTGCATAGATAGATTAAAATAATCCTTGAACAGAAAAACAATTGTGAAAGGGAAAATATTCATTTAGCTTTTCTTATGGATGAGAAAATTGTAAAAATAATTTTAATTTTAATTAATTGGAGAAAATTAATCTTCATTGATTTGATTTTCGATTTCAATAAATCTGGTTTGGATTTGACGAATAAAAATACACGGAATACATGGAATTTTTAGTAATCCAAATTTTTTATTTAAAATATTTAAAAAAAAAAATTGTTTCATAATTTCGATGAAATTTTGATGATTATTAAAATTAAATAAATCTCAAGTTAATTTCAAAGTGCCATTTCTACCTACACATTTACATTATAACAGATATTTAAAAGGATACGAGTTTCTTATCTTAAGCTTTACTATTTACCCGGCTCATCGAAAGCGAAGAGAGACAGACGTGAATGTTCTCTTGTTCGGTTCGATCGTAAATCGACATGAGGAAGAGGGCAATCGTTTGGCGAGTCTTGATAATAATTTCGAACGTTTTAGACGTTTTCTTAATCGTTGAGCCTAGACTGTCGGCGAACTATAGTGAGTTTCCGAGCAGGTCTACATATACCCATTTCAATGGGTCAATACGTTCGGTCGGCCGAGCGGTATATCTTCGTCTGGCAGGGGCGCTTATAAAAGTCTATGCGTCTGCGACGCATCGATCTCCACCGATACTTACGTCAGGCGAAACTGCCAGTAAACGACCTCGTCGTTGTCCTCATCGAAATCGTATTAATAATCGTTTATCGGCGCGAAATCATTTGCCAAAGACGTTCTATAATGCAGAATCACGTACAGCGCAAGTTTCTTTCCTTTTACCTTCTCTCGGCGCGACTTTTTTCTCCTTTAGTCTCGCTCTCACCTCGCCCACCGTCGAGTTCTCTCAGATACTTGAGGAAAGATAATACGAGAGGAGAGAGGAAGACCGTCGGGGCTAATTAGCTCGCTCCTCGTAATCGAGCTCGTAAATATACGGAGAATTGCGGTGGAGACTCCGTCAGATTCGTAGGGAATAAGTATACAGCTCGAGTAGAGACAGAGAGATCAGGCGAGACCGAGACTAATAAGAGATAACCATGGCCACGCGTGTGCATCTCGCTCGTCGTGATGCATTCGCAGAGCCGGATTGCGACTAGGATATCGCTAATGTAAGCTCCGCGTAACCTTCGCCCATGAAACATGTAATATCTTGAGTCGATGACCCGTATACCTGTCGCATGTATGATGATACGAGACTCATTTGCTTAGATAAGATGATTACAATTAAATAGAAGGCATATATGGTTACCAAGATACTTGATGTCAAAACTTCAAAGAAACAATATAGCGTTCAATTAAAGGGCAAAAAAATATTTTTGTTTACCAAATAAAAATAAAAATACTGAATAATTTATTACTATTAGGCTGTGTTTTATATATCTATATCTATTTTTCAGCAATTTTCCAATAAGAAAAATAAAAAATAGTTTATTTTATAATTGATGATAAATATTTCTTCAACGATAATTGCAATTTGTCATCATGACAAATATAATTATGCGATAAATTATGTGAATTGACCGGATAATTATATTATATTAATTTTTACGTTTACACGTGCTTGGTGCTATAACACTTTGGCTGTCGCTGTTGCAGATTTCCCGAGTGCAGTGAAACGACTTTTGAAGAACGACATACTGATGTTTAGAACAGCGAGTAGCGTGCTGCACATCTTGCCGATCGCCGGTCTTTACACCTTCCTGCCGAAGTACCTCGAGAGCCAATTTCGTCTGCCGGCTCATCATGCGAACATGATCTCAGGTAATTATCGCGAATGAACATGCAAGCGGGGGCCCATGGATCTCGAACGTATACTCAATTATACAGTTCAGCAAGAAGGAATTTGAGAAAAAAATAATTTTTCCTTGCAATTTTCTCAATACGAATTTAATCTTAGAAATGGTTTATTTGAAAAATAAAGTAAGTTTTATTAAACAGTTGAAAAATATTTATTCAATTGTCCGCGTGATCAATAGCTTAATTTATAAATTTTCCGCAATATTTAGTTACGAAAATCTTATTAATCTTAATATTTGCAGCAAATTCCATTTAAAAAGTGAATATTTTAACAAAATACGTTAAAATAATTTCTTCTCACATTTTTAAATCAAATTTCTCAAAAATGTGACGGAGCATTTTGAAAAACAAAATTATATTTTAAATAATTATTTTTTCTCAGTTTAAGAAAAGAGTTATTTTTTTGTTGAATTGCATTGTTACTAATGATCTGTGAGAGACATGAATCGTGTGCGAAATAACAGCAAAAATTTCTGGAAGATCGGCCGGGCAACGTCGCAAGATTTTGCCGCCGGATGTCCGTCGCGATTACGATGTAAAGTGGATAATTTGACGTAAATGACAGAACGGGCGTGTTATTCCATTCGCCGAAAAGAATTATTCTCTCACTTCGTTTGTTGTACGCCGAAACTTGCGACGCGAAATTTGCCGGTCAATTATACTGAATTACCTTTCTTACTTTTAACTTAAATTATATTAACATTTCGTATAACTCAAGATAAATATATATAATAATTTGCAATGATATTTCATATTTTTAATTTTTTTTTGTATTCTTAAGAATGTTACTTATAATTAATAAGTAATTTATGACATACGGAAGTTATAATGTTGCGAGTGAATAAGTGATATAATCCGTAGAACGAACTCGCGTATTTCTCGAGTATTAATTGTATGATGCCTTATTCTACGTGCGTGAGTGCGTGTGCGCGCACGCGCTAATTTATGATGATTGTTCTTCGTCGAGAATTGGCGCCGGTCGTAGAACAAGGCTGCGCTCCGCTTCTCTATTCTACTCCTCGTCATTCTGCGCCCAAGTATTAATCTATGGCTGTATTATTCGAGGAATAATTTAGTAGAAGTATCCGCCGTATTGTTGCGCGATACTATTATATTGATTTCGAATTATTTCATAGCCGCCCGATAAAGTTATGTAAAGCCAATGAAAGTATAAGTAGATCGTCTTGATCCCTTCGAACATTTTACGATCAATTTTCAGCATTACATTCAATTTTATTTCTGTGTACTTAATAATTTGTGAATATTAAAGATAAATATTTTATATTTTTATTGTGTGTGCGTTTAAGATATTAGACAAAATTAAATAAAATTGGCCAGTATAGTTTTTGAAGTTTTAATAATAATAATTATTATTATTATTACTAGAATCTTAGAATCTTTTTTTACTTTTGTATAAATATATTGATATTAAAAAAGCATAGTTTTTTGCACTTTTCAGATTGGAAAACTACATTTTGTTTATTTAATAAGTAAAATTTTTATTAATGAAATGTATGTGCTTTAAAATAAAGTCATGGTGGTCATCCTTTGATTCCCATGACTAGACTATGACGCAAAATATGAATTACCAGGTGAATGGCTTTCGACGATATAATGAGCGTGATTTTTTGCACAGGTGTTGGCGGCATCCTAGTTATGGGATTGGGTATTATAATTAGTGGCGTATTTATCTTGAGAGCGAAGCCCAACGCGAGGTTCGTCGCAGCCTGGATCGCCTTCACTGCGGTCGTTTACGCGATCGGCATGAGCGTATTGATGTTCATTGGTTGTCCGATGGACGATTTCGCAGGGCTTGTGTCACATCCCGACGGGTAAGAAAAATCTTATCGAATCTAATAAAACTTAAGTATGTCAATAAATTTGCTTCCGCAATTATACTTGATGCAGATCTCTTAGAGAAGGAAATATTCAGGTTCTTAAATTATGAATAAGTTGAAAAAAGTTTTACCGAGAGACAAATAGCAATTATTATATATAAAAAAATTTTTTATTTTTGTGTAAATTATAGTGTTCATTCGTATTATTAAAGTAAGATATCTGAAATAATATTAGCATTCGCAAAAACATAAATATCTTAAAGATTTTTTGCGATCTGAAATTAAATGACATAAGTCTTTGTCACATTTTGATATAGTATCGTTAACGATCATAAAAATAAAATTATTTTAATTATTTATTGTTAACAATCTTTTCGAAAGCATCCAACTCATGTAACATTGTTACAAAAATTTCGCGATTGCTGCTTTGTCTATATGTAAACGGCAAAGCTGGCGGATGTCGATCGTATGTTTAACAAAAAACAACGTGTTCGAATACGTATCCTATTAGAATGCGCATCGTAAATATATGTATCGGAAACGCGTGAGAGAGAATTTTTCGCTCTCCCTTGTCTTATTTACAAGTCAACAATATCTTCCGGTTCTTCCACATACATATATTTTGAGCTTTCCTGATTCGGCATTTTGTTTAGTCGCAAAGAAATCCTCGATCGTAACTTTGTTCATTTTATAATATTACACAAACCATTATATCCCGCTATCATTTATTAAACACGGGCAAAAAATTTAATATAGATTTGTAATTTAAGGGCTGGATTTAAATAATGCTGACAGTTTAATTGATTTTTAAGCAGCTACAAATTGCTGGATACTATAAAGATGTATCCATCACATATAATCTCTTATATTTACATATTTATATATTATATTATATAAAAATTATAAAACTGCACTGGGGGAAAAAGTTTAATGATATGCTCGAATTATACCGGGATAATTATTTTTTAATTTAAAGCTTAATTTGAAAAGCGAAATCGACGTTTTCGCAGACTTTCCAGCTTCGAGCCGACCTGTGAGGCTACCTGCGGCTGCGACCGAAATAAGTTCAGTCCAATCTGCGGCGCGGATGGTAGAACGTATTTCTCCGCGTGTCACGCAGGCTGCTCGAATTATACGGTCTCCGACGGCAAAGTGGAATCGGTAAGTGCTAAGCTCAGTAGAACCAACACTCAGGATAGGACATGCTCTGTGATGACACGTTTGTTCGAACGAAATTACGCGGGATACGCGATGGTAATTGAAACGGTCATCAGTTTAGAAACACCGTAAAAATTGAGATTGCTGCCGAGTCATTTCAGAAAACAATACAAAATTCTGGAGTCTTTTGCTCTTGAATAAAATGAAATATTTAGATAGCAATACACATATATCGTATTACTGTGCCGATTATATTTAATATTATTATCATGTATCATTATTGTGTTAAGATTAATTTTGGGTTACGCACTCGACACTTCTTTTTTATTTTTGAATATCAAAGTATTGTGTTTAAATTTCTGAGTACATATACGAGCAACTTAATTTTGAGGCAGAACATTATTTAGCAATTATAAAAATTTTAATAAAGAAAAAAAGGCACTGACTCACATGTAAAACAATTTTTAAAAATTTGGAATAAAAAATGGCCAATAAATGAGCAAACGACAAATATATTGCGAATTAACAAAAAATTATATTGTTTATTGCAACTTTCTTTCTCTGATAATGTTACATTTGGTGTTTCACAGTTTTATAACTGTCAATGCATCGGACAGAACCTCACGGTACCGGAAGCAGTCATCAGCACGGCGACGATCGGTTACTGTAAACTCGAGTGCAGCAACTTTTGGGTTTATATGATCCTGTTTTCGGTCTTCGTTTTTATCCATTCGACTAGCGAGGTAGGCTCCATGTTGCTCATTCTGCGATGCGTGGATCCCAGGGACAAGGCCATGGCGCTCGGTCTGATACAGTTCGCCATCGGTTTGTTCGGTAATTACTTGATGAGACATTATTTTCAACAGTGGAGGTATATAACATGACGCGTCTTTATACAAGAACTTGTTTGATCCGAATAAAACGAGAAAGTAAACGCCTGAAGTTTGATAAAAAATTCTCGGTTTTGAAAAAAATCTTAGGAGTTTATAATCATGTTTATATACATGAATCTTTTTTTATAATGCAAAATAAAGTAATTACGAATTGATTAGGATTAAAAAAAAAAAGAATAATTTAATGCGAAAGAGATAGATATAACAAAAAGGTTTAAAAAATCTTTAGTTTGTTTATGTTAAAAAAATGTTCCAGAATCGCCTTTTTTAACAACACAGTATGCTTAATATATTCATTCCTTTACTTCAGGTAATGTCCCATGTCCTATCGTTTATGGTGCTGTGGTGGATTCCGCTTGTCTCGTATGGGAATACGCTTGCGGTGAGCGAGGCGCCTGCTGGCTTTACGATTCGAATGTATTTAGAATGTTCTATCATGGTAAGCATATCTTAAAAGAAAGAGATGTGTAAAAAAATTCTCCATTTACTGATAAAATATAGAGATTCTAAGTAAGAGATTTCCCGATAATTACATTGATTCATGAAACGCAATTCTTGAGAGAGTCAAATTTTAATTAATATACACAGTGATATATTTTTCAATCTTTTATATGACTTGATAAGATAAAAATAAATAAATTAAACAGAGATTTACGAGAGGAAGTATGTATACTTATAATACGTAAACACGCTATATAAGATTGCGTACAAGCACGGAGTTTGCGTAATAACGCGAATGTCTCTCGGCAGGTACAACGGGTGGTATCCTCGTGTTGGCCTTCGTGGTGGATATAGTCGTCTGGTACAAGGCCGGGAGCATAAGCTTCGTGGAGGAGCAGGAGGGCGAGGAAGGCACCGCGGAGGAAATGGCGACGTTAAAATCGCAGGACGCTCAGACGGTCGAGAATGACTATTTGTGAAGGTTTCGCATTACTCTTTGCGGTGAACGGGTCGTGGCCGATGCGTCGTCGTCATCGTCATCTAAGGACTCAGTGCAGTGTCGTAGGATACATGGGGGCGTCGTCGTTCTTCGCGAAAGGTATACCGGTATAGATCGCCCGGTGTATTCCCGGGGACGCGGCGAAGGATCGACTTGACGTTTACAGGTCAAGACGGATCTTCTCTCGAATGAGTTCGTATCGACGGAAGTCTAGTCTCTTTTTTCTCCTCGACGATAGAGGAGACGCCTCTCAGGACAATCAACACTGGTCGTGACGCGAATTGTTTTCAATGTCCGCGCGCGCGGACTCGAAAATTATGAGAAGACTGGCTGAAGTAGGTGAATGACTTGAACGATTTCGATTCGGTTACTCGCGAGAGAATCGCGATAGTTGATTAAGGAAGAAACGGATACGATTGCGAAGTTGGAAGAATAAATTCGGAAGATCATGACTCGATTACAACGAGCAAGAAGAAGGATCGCATGGCTCTTTTGCGGAGCAAGCACGTTACACGAAGACGATGCCGACTGTTACATCGTGAGGTATTCTTGTAAGCGCATAGAAAAACAGTTTTCGAGTTAACTCGGCAGTATCATCAGCCTCGGACATGCTGAGGAATCGTGACAAAAGGAGAACGATAAAAGTAATCGTGCGCGACAAGAGCGAACAAGAGCGATGTGTGATATAAGTCTCGGAAAAAGGAGTTATGTAGTAAGGTTTCTCTCTCAGGGAGGCTGTCAGTAAGTACACACGCAATATAAAAAAGTAATACTTCCGTGCCTACGAAACGACGGTGCTTGCGGCGAGCACGCAGGATCCGCTTCGACGGATCCGAAAAATCGAATCGAATCAAACCACACGGGCGGCCTCGCGGATGAACGCGATTCGCGATAGTGAGGGATTGCATCGTGCGTTGCGCACCGGTGTTGATTAGTATACGACAGCGTTCTCGTTGCTAACGTTATCTAACGGTAACATTTACCGTGACGCAAAAGGAAACGCGGGACACTGCGTGTCTTAATATAAAAGAAATCTTTCTTAAGTTTAATAAATTAGAATTTTGTTACAGAAGGCTCGAATAAGAAAGCAGCGCTGAAGAATCTTTTATTATTCCAAAATTGCAACAGCAATAAGAAAAAAAGATTTATTGTATGTATGTGTGTGTACACATCACACAATTATCTTCTGTTATAAATTTTTTAAATAATTTTGATTATTATAAAATATTAATTTAAAATTTTCTATAAAAAATATAAAATTTTAAATATTGGGACATATAAATCCTTAAATATTAATATATATATATATTTATATATATATACATAATATATATGTACATTTATAAATACAAAATTTCACATGTGTATATGTATTTAAAACATTTAATACTTATACACGCATCTCTTTAATATGATTCTCTCTCTTTCTTTTTCTTTCTGAATATGATATATGAATATTTATTGCATTTTTTAATTTTTTATTTGCAAGAATTGTTTGTGTCTAAGGGTTAACTCACTTTGGACATGCAGTTTAGCGCAATAAATGGGAAATATATTTTTGGAGAATTTTATGTTTAGGCAGTTATGTGTGCACTTTTCTATTGATCCCGGGAACCGGAACGTCGTCCGCGAGGCACCAAGACAGGCTTTGGATATTTTGTTTTACGTAAAAATGAAGATAATCGAGAAAGCCGAGAATCAACATATATACATGTATATATATATATATATATATATATACATGTATATATGTTGATTCTCGGCTTTCTCGATTATCTTCATTTTTACGTAAAACAAAATATCCAAAGCCTGTCTTGGTGCCTCGCGGACGACGTTCCGGTTCCCGGGATCAATAGAAAAGTGCACACATAACTGCCTAAACATAAAATTCTCCAAAAATATATTTCCCATTTATTGCGCTAAACTGCATGTCCAAAGTGAGTTAACCCTTAGACACAAACAATTCTTGCAAATAAAAAATTAAAAAATGCAATAAATATTCATATATCATATTCAGAAAGAAAAAGAAAGAGAGAGAATCATATTAAAGAGATGCGTGTATAAGTATTAAATGTTTTAAATACATATACACATGTGAAAGTTTAATAAATTTGAAAACTCGAATAATCTATATGAAACAAATGGTCCACAATGATATAACTGTAAACTACGTCTGTGTACAAGGGTTAATAACCATCGACAAGATCGATCAAACCGGAAAGCCGACCGTACATGAGAAAGAGAGAATAGATTTGAATTGACAATTACATCACACAAATAATCGTTCAAAATTTATATATATATATATATTCTCAGATATTAGAAAATTATTTATTTTTCGATAATTTACATTAAAAGAAAATTATCCGACATTTAAATAATTCTATTGTATTTTAGAATATTGTTGAAGCAGTTTTAATTGATCATTTTGTTTGGATTGCCAATAGTTCAAATATATGTTCTCCCTTTTTCACGCAAAGAATGTTTCCAATATGAATTAAATTATAATCATTGCGCAATTTCTCTCTAAATGCGCATTCGTATCTGCTTTTGTCACTCTCTGTTTTGCATACACGCTAGCTACAGGCAATCCTTTACATGGACACGGAAAGGCTCGAATAAGAAAGCAGCGCTGAAGAATCTTTTATTATTCCAAAATTGCAACAGCAATAAGAAAAAAAGATTTATTGTATGTATGTGTGTGTACACATCACACAATTATCTTCTGTTATAAATTTTTTAAATAATTTTGATTATTATAAAATATTAATTTAAAATTTTCTATAAAAAATATAAAATTTTAAATATTGGGACATATAAATCCTTAAATATTAATATATATATATATTTATATATATATACATAATATATATGTACATTTATAAATACAAAAAGGAATTGCTAGCAATTGTGAAGCATCAATTGTTGGATTTTACTGCTCTGGAATCGATGTAACTATGGATTAGACTTTTAATCACTTATTGCAGCCATATTCAATTATGATGTTAGCAGCAAAACTTTTTGTTTCATACATTAATTAATAGCTGTCAACTCGATCAACTGTTACATAGAATATGCAATATTGAAATCTAAAATATGAAATATAGAATTGAATTATTATTAAAGCATATATGTAGATTTAGTTAATGTATTTTACTGACGTAAAATAATAAAAAAAAAATTTTCTGCGTGTTTTATCAATTTTTATTATCGCGAACATGATTAATATAACGAAACAATTTATTTCGGCATAATGCAAGAAAAAAATTATATTAATTTTTCGCTTCTATCTCAATAATTTAATACTGCAATGAAGATCAGGAGCTTTAAAATCTGCTACTCTTTTGGAACAGAGTTGGCTTTGATTAGCGATGGGCGCGAAGAAAAAAGCTTGTTGACATAATATGACGTAGAAAACTTTATTAGTTTTATTATATTGTATTTTTTTTATTATCAGTTATTTTATTATTTTAACAGTAAAAAGATATTTGAGAATATTAATTTTATTTTTGTTGACTAGAGTTTTAAAACAAATTATTTTACTATATGGATACATTGATTCAAACTTCGCTATCAAAGATATTTTTATTGCCATATTGCATTATACATATATAATGCATTTTAACTGTATATAATAATAGATTTATTATTAGATTTGTGTTCTCAGGAATCTTCACGCAAATCTATTATTATTAAACATAAAAATTCTTTCAAATATTTATAATTTTGTTTATTAAAAATGTGTTAAATACAACTTTTTAAATTTTTTTAAGATTTATTTTTTTCAATGAGAAATTGAGCAAACATAAATTTAAAAAAATTTATGTCTACATAAAATTTAAATAAATGAAATTAAAATAATAAATAATTCAAATAAAAGACTATATAAAACACATGAAAACGTGATCAAAATAGACGATTGCAAGTCAGGGGTCGGATATTCGCAAAAATATATATTAACCGAGATATTACGGTTATATATGAATAAATTATATAATATTTAGAGAGAAAGATACGAATTTCTTAAATGTAATAAATTGAAGGTTCTCAGAATCTTTTTATATTTAACTAAATATATGTAAGATATTAGGGTTAATAAGAATCTAAGATGCAGATTACAGAATGTGCAATATATTATTGAACGTTCATGCAAAGCCGCAGAATAAAAAAAAAGGACTGCATGTTTTTGTGCTAAATTTATTATTTTTATTTTTCAATGTTAGACTTTTAATGAAGAATTAGTTAATCGTTAGAGATATTGCAATTTAAATCGAAATGAGTAAACAGACGAACCGATATGTTCCGTGTTTCCTTTTTAGAGATAGCACATTGTTCGATCATTTGTGTCACACGGTGCGCATTACATTAGTTGCGATCATCTCCAAGAACATATAAGGCGAAAGAAAAACGAAGAGAGAATGCCGATCATTCTCTTCGATCAGTCGTTATATGATTGGAAATGCCTTTCTTCTTGCGGATAATGCGCGCATAAGAAGCAGGCAAAGTACGTATGTAATTATGTACGTGTAAAAGAAAGATGTATACTTGCGTATATAGATGCGTATAATATACAGTTTAAATCGTCGATTCTGGTAAATCAGTCCTTGACCGTTCACGAACATCTGCGCTTCGGCTACATGCCCGTGTGCATTTCTGCTTTAATCCTTGCGTGTCTTCTCCCTGTGTCGATGTTCGGAAAGATCATCGCGATGACCGATGTGTGTCAGGTTTTCATACAGATGAAAATTATCCGCGAAGAGCATTACACAAAAGAAGCGCCGCGAACGATATAGATCTAAACTGCAATGAGCAAATTCTAAAAGCGAAAAGAAAAAGTCTAAAAAAAAAAAGAAAATTTTATAATTGTACATTATAAATTTGTTCTTAATTCGAGAACCAGAGAATTGAAGAAAATATAGTTTGTACTATTTTACTCGTTGCGATACTATAAGTTGAACAATCGTGATAGTAACTGATAATTATTGTGGAAGTATTTCAAAAGAGAGGGAGGTAGATAGATAGATAGCTTTTTCTGTTACACGGTATCATTGTGTATTTATAAATTTATGTATTTATAAATTATGTAATTTTGCCTTTTAAAGGCAAAATATCTTTTAGATCTATATTACTAGCCGCGCTTTGAATATGAATATTATGCTTATCTAACGAATGATGATCAGCGGGGATTAAAAAAGCTATAACTACTATAACTACTGAAAAATCAGAAATGTAAGAATAGTAAAGTAATACGCGTTAATACAATATGTCAAGGATTAATGCAGCAAAGACTACCTCCCAACATACATCTCGTTATTGTTAAAACAAGTTCATTATTGATATTTTGATTTGAGACCTTTGCAAGATAATGAAAGAGTAATTGTTAAACTCGATGCCGATTATTGTTTTAACAATGATGCGCGATGTACGAACAAAATTTTAATATGCTCTATGAAAAATTAGCGATGTATTTTTATGTACAAAAGAGCTCGCATTCTTAACACGAGGTTTAACGCGTAGACGTTCGTGTTGAGCGATTTGACACATTTTCTTGTAGTTGGTTCTCGATTTGCGCCATAAACATGTTTTTTAACGCATCATCAACGAAATTTTACGGATAAAAACAATTTTTTTATATAACAGTTTATTTCCAGACTTCGACATGATTTAAATTTCCTTTTTTTTATTTTTATACATAATAATTAAGATAAATATTAATTACGTAAAAATTATGACTATTGGCTCTTAATTTTGCGTGTCCATAATTTTTTTAATGAGAAATATAGTGTTATGTAAAATAAATTAAAAATAATACAAATTCAATTAGAACAAGATTTGAGAAAAATCACAAAGGTTTTATAGATTTTAATTATATCTACTCTTTTCAATTATATGCGATTTTAAATTTGTCGAATTATTCTTGAGAATAGATTTAATAACGCAAATCGAGATATATGTACATATATGTATATCTATATGTTTATTTCGCTCCGGTTTTAAGTGTCGATATTCAAATACACACGCACACAAACATCGTCGTCTAATTTGGAACTCCTTTCGGATCTCGGGTGACTCCTTAGGTCACATTACCCCGTCCGTATGTTTTATTACTCTCGCATAAAGTACTACAATAGTAAATATAGGCATAGATACGTATAATAATTATACGTATATTTGTGATCTGAAAAATAATTTTCACACGATGACTAGTGAATTCCAAGTGATGCGGAATGAAAGAATATGAAAAAGAAAAAGAGGAAAATAAAAAGAGAATTGAGATCGAAAGCGAATATATTCTACTTTCGATCTCATTTAAATTGTTGAAATTATCTTAATAATTTGAAAAAAACGAAAGAAGGATAAAACAAAAAGTAATATCAATTATTATTATTATTATTATTATTATTATTATTGCACTGATGGTTGAAACAGCGCAGCCGGAGGATGCGAATGCACACATACATATACACACATACAAAGAAGCAAATGAAGAGTTATTAAGAAAAGCTGTATTTTAATATGATACACTTTACACATCGTTATGAAACACGCTCGTGGATATCTGATTGTCTGTCTGAATGCTTTTTAGTGCTTTGCACGTTTTCTGCAGCAACGGAAAACGACATCTCACATTAACAATGTGCGTCCGTTTTCCGTGTCCATGTAAAGGATTGCCTGTAGCTAGCGTGTATGCAAAACAGAGAGTGACAAAAGCAGATACGAATGCGCATTTAGAGAGAAATTGCGCAATGATTATAATTTAATTCATATTGGAAACATTCTTTGCGTGAAAAAGGGAGAACATATATTTGAACTATTGGCAATCCAAACAAAATGATCAATTAAAACTGCTTCAACAATATTCTAAAATACAATAGAATTATTTAAATGTCGGATAATTTTCTTTTAATGTAAATTATCGAAAAATAAATAATTTTCTAATATCTGAGAATATATATATATATATAAATTTTGAACGATTATTTGTGTGATGTAATTGTCAATTCAAATCTATTCTCTCTTTCTCATGTACGGTCGGCTTTCCGGTTTGATCGATCTTGTCGATGGTTATTAACCCTTGTACACAGACGTAGTTTACAGTTATATCATTGTGGACCATTTGTTTCATATAGATTATTCGAGTTTTCAAATTTATTAGTCTTTCGCATGTGTATATGTATTTATAATTATTATTATTATATCTCTATTTACTAATAATCTCGATTATAATAAAACGAAATTATAATTCTAATTATATTAGAAGTTTGACTTTAAAGAGTAATCGATCGTCTCTCTTTGCGCATTTATCAGTGGAATCAAGTAATCTCTTTTTAAAAGCGCGAAGAGCGATACATAATTTTATTAGTCGGTACAAGCGAGCAGCGAGACTGCTTTTTTATATATAAGCGATGCATAAATTAATTAAGATAAGCGATTCGTGAAATCAGAATAATTAATATCGTTATACGATTAAAAAGACATACATACGTAGTTGTACGTTTCCAGGCGCAAGCTTTATCTGGAAAAACTTCAAAATGCATGCAAAATGCATTTTATAAACTGCAATGGATTTTAAAGTTGCCAAGATTGCATTTACAAAATTGACACGAAACCGGCTGATCTTTTTAACTTTGCATCATTAAACGACATTGATTATTCTTGATATGTGTGTCACGGATCAATAAAGTCGATACTACCGTACTGAATAATCATTTGTGCAGTGCTGCTGACCGCAACCGAGAATCGTGTATTTTTGTATATCCGTGAAAAAAAATCACATAATCTATATATAAATATATATTTTAAACGAAAACACCACAGCACTGTGCGGCACGGCACGGCAATATGGGGATTATATCTGATTATAATCAAGGATATGTGTGTGTGTAAATTTAAATACACAAGGAGTGCTTATCAAATCAGTACACTTTCGAATCGAGTATCTGTGAATTGAGCGCTTTTTAATGCCCGTATCGAAGCTCCTCGATGATCAAAATCAAGCTCTTGAGAGAGAAACATCAAGAGATTATGCTAAATAATAGCTCGTATAGTATGCATAGTTGATTACCGTTCTATATATATATATATATATGCATATATATAACTAATATACTCTATATATATATATATATATGCATATATATAACTAATATATCGTGTAGAGAGTACATTGTAATTTGTCGCCGTTTGATCGGTCGGAAATATTTTTTAAATCACATCGATTGTAGGACATACAATTTGCGCAGTTAACGGCGATAGCCGCGTGTACAAATTATAATGTTAATGCAGTTTCCTTCTTCTCCCTTTCCCCCCCTTCTCCATCGATCGATTTCTTTTAATTACGATAACGAATTCCGTTGCCGTTGATCGGAGAACGATGACGGCCTGCTCACTATAACGATTTTCTCTTTGGCGGAAACACAGAAAACCGAGACGCAAACGCGCGCATGTAGATGCTTTTTATCAGAAAAAAAATTTTATCTCTAACCTTTTAAGAGTTATTGATCTATATTGATAATATATGTAATTATATAATTTTTTCTGTGTTGTTATTATTAATAATATAATTTATTAATAATTATTAGCTCTTAATTTTTAATGATGCGCAAAAGATGTACATATATAAGCAAGCATACTCACGTGCCTTGCTTCTCGGTGTTTTGCGCGCGTGGTATGTATGATATACTTGTAAATATATAGACAAGTACAATAATTGCCAAAATAACTCGAATCTCGAAATCGAGTCTTTTTTGATCTTTATCTTTCTCGAGCGGCGCCGACGCTGACCCAAATAATCGGCGGCAAATAATTCGTGACGATTTCTTATTCATCTGGTTTTTGTCTGCACTCAAAATCAACGTCCGTTGCAAATAAATTTTTATTACACTTAATCCGAAATGATCAGCGGTTAAATAATTGATATCTTTTATCGCGAATTATTTGCCAACGTTCGTCGTTAATTATGCAACGTAAAACCACGACGATATGCGAAGATCGAAAGACTGTCTCGAAACCGAAACTGCCAATAGATTATCGAAGGATATCATTCTTGTTCTCGAAAATGTACTCTGAAACTGCCTGTACCGACGCTGCCCGACGAAACTCACTGTTCTTCACTGCCACACATAACCGTATTGTTCTACTTCACATTTACCAATTGTAATAATTTATTATCTCTGCCATTTTTAAACAATAATATAATTATTTTTATTATCATCGAAAAAAACAATATAATAGAGATTACTATTTTACAATCTTTTACATACTTTATATTCTTGTATATTAACTTTCAACTCTATCATAATGGTCGAGAATTAATATAAGTATAAGAAACTTTATCTCTATCGATGTGATGTTTGAATTATTATTTCAATTATCATCGATAAAAGACATAGTTTTCTATTACTGTTTTCATTTTCCACAAAATGCATTTTTGCCGCATTTGAAACTCTTTAAATACGTATTCATACGTTATATAATTTCGCATTCGTCGTGGTTCTACGATTATTACTTCGGTGATTTTATAATGTTTCTTTTTTTGTCGGGCCGCTTTAATATAAAAAGAAAAGATCATTGGCGAATACACACACGATACCATAATACTATATTTTAGTAAAAGAATTTATCGATATAATGTGTATCTGTAGGTGCGTAACCGCCGGCCGCGTAGTGTCGGCGATCTCTATCGCGATTTTACCTAATTAACCAATGTAGAATTCTTTGTGGGAACTATAATTACTAGTCTTTAATTCCGTGACGTGCGCGCATACAATTTCGTTTGTCAATGCGAATATATGCGCGCATATCGGATACGGAAAACGAGTATGCGAAGTTGACAGAGTTACTCGAGAGACGGAGTAGTGTACAATGAATATGAAATATAAATTGCCATTTTTTTTATGTACACAAAATATTGTAATTACAATTATACTAATAATTGCTATTATTTTATTATTATTATTATTATTATGTTGATATCGTTATTGCTATTGTAAACTAATAATTATCAGATTTTTGAAGTTATTATATAATAATAATGATTATATTAATTATTAATTTTATATTTCTAACGTTTATTATTATTACGTAAGCAAATTACAATTGTAATAATTGCGGTTTTGATTTTTATACATAATATTTTATACATACATATATATATTATAAGAAAACAAAGAGGAAAACGATCGACTACTTTTCAGGAGACGTAAGTGTATTTTGATATAGAGCATATATATATGCTATATATTGTGTGTACGAATAATTGTGGCACGAATAATTCTATGCGTCCGGTCTGCGCGAGATCGTAAGATCGCAAAACGAATTTTATCTTTATGCGAAGTCTCGCGTTGAGTCGTTTGTGTCTCCTCCCGTTTATTTTTCGGCTAACGAACATTGTACAGGAAGACATTAGAATGTGAATTGTATTTTTTTATGGGAATTACTTTCGACAGAGCAAATATTAATTGTACACCAGAAATCGAAGAATATCGAGAAACTTGATCTGTGACTGTTCGAAATAGTTTACGAAATAATTTATCACGTGAAATTTCAACGAACCAACAATATACTGTTTCTTAAGTTGATGAATATTTTCAACAGGCCAGTAGCGAGAGCTTTCGAATTGTAATCGTACTTTCGTGGCTTTTCTTTGACAAAAAATTTCGCAGTTTATCTCATGCTCGAACTGACGTGCGAATATAATTCGGTTTGGATACCATTCAATACACAAAACTCGATCCTTCTTCAGGACGTCGTGTTACATACGTCCCCGATTAAGGCTGTAAATAGGAGGTATCAGGCGTTCGATGAGCCACGTTCTTAAGGTTCCCAGTAACTTCCGACATTTAAGTGCCTAAAGACCCAGAGACACATATATTCTCTTCGTTGTCTAGTTTCTACGGTTGGATAAGGCATTGCTCGTTGAAATGACAACGACAAGAACTAGCGCTTGTCCGCTGTGTGTAATAAATTTTGTTTGTACGTATATGATTTGTCGTCGCGATGCGATAGGACATCTCACGAAAATAGGATGATTAATGAATTCACATTTTTTGATTTTCCAATAGAGTGGAATATATAAACAAGAATAATTGTCTATATTGCAGTCTTTTGCAATATCTACAACGTACCTGCGTGTATGAAAATATATCGCACAATAGTGTTAAAAACTTTAAAAAGAAGACTGCACAATTTTACCAGCTTTTTAAATATATCGAAGGAATCTTCCACGTTTCTTTCTTGTATTTGTCATCTCTTTAAATTGTGTAAATTATAAGTTGCTAAATGGAAATGTGTGTATACAGCGCATAGAACAATGTACAAACTATTAACTCTCTGATACACATTTTTTGATAGTCAAAATAACTGGCACGATACATATTATTTTCTTATTATTCTCATTTAAAGATATCGATTTACTGTGACAAATCATATTTTTCTTTTTTTTTTCCACATTTACTACATTGTGCGCCACAAATAATCAAAATCCCAATAAGAATTCGATAATTCATCAGAGGGTTGAATAAACAATATGATGCGCCGAACGTTGCAAGACCAAGAAAGGATGCAATAAATAATGACGAAGTCTACATTACGTACGTTTCTATAAGTACGTTTCTCTTTGTAGAAATGAAACTTAGAGTACACATTAAGAATTATGGCAACGCTTTATTCAACTTTGCTAGTTTTATGTCGCAAAAGATGAGAGACTGTCGCTTGGCAACTTCAGCAGATCTCAGCACTCCGACGAAACGACTCTCTTTACTCTAGATAAAAAAAAAAAAGATTGTAATTGTAAAATTATGTCAATTTTTAGCAGAATTATTTGTAATATGGCTATATAATTATTTGTAATATGGCTATAATATGGTTAATATTTGTATAATGGCTTTTTGTTTCTAAGCTCAGTGTTTATTAGATAATAATTACTATTAGAGGTATATTAGATAATAAAAATAAAACATTAAAAAAAGTAAAATGAGTTCTCAAAATTCGAACAATTGACTATGAATTGATTCAGAATAGCAGTGATGAGTACTTGAGCTAAAAATATCGGATAATGAAAGTAAGTAGTTCTTAATCCATTTATTTAAAAATAAAACACAAAATTATATTGACATAAATTAATCAATTTATTTTTTATCAATTAATAATGTTTAAGATAATTTTGTTTAATATGATATAATTTAGTTTATAATACAGTTGCTTAAACATTTTGATTATATTATTCTATTATTGCAATTGATAATTTTACAGAAGTTATAGGTGCAGCTAATATTCGGGCATATTTCATGATCTTCTCTCTCTCTTCTGTATTTAAGCCTCTTCTTCATCGCTAAAGTCGAGTAAATCCATAATATTTCTATGCTTATTTAAATTAGTGTTTACATTATAATTAGTGTTTACGTTTTGATTGTGCCCTTTATTTAAATGTGATATGTCGTCAAGAGTACGTCTGACATTGAAATGGTTGGCGTTGAAATTTGTATTTGTGTTAATGTTTGCGTTTTTGTTCTCGTTGCGGTTTTTGTCTTTAGTTCGTTGTGTCACGGGCTGAAAGGCGAAGGGTTTGAAGGGTGGTTCGATATCTTTGTCGTCATCGAAGCCTAGCGCCGTTCGAAGGATACGAATACTGTTGGAATCTAAGGGAGCCACGTTTCTTCGGGTAATCTGCGTCTGCAATACAATTTAGTTTTTAAAGTTCATCCAATTCTTGAATAATTAGATTAATACAAATCTGTATAAAAATTAATAAAATTTAAATTTTATGCTTTATCTGTTAAAATATTTGTAGAAAAAGAGAAAAAGAGAAAATAATTTTGTTTATGTACATATAACAACTAAAAATTAGATTTTTAAAATTATTTATGTATATGCGTTAATGAAAGAAGACATATATTCCATTTGTCAAAATTGGTATTTAGTATTTATGTTATTTGCCTGTTTTTAGTATTTTTATGTAATTTTTAATATATATGTACCTCATTGGTGTCATTATTAGGAATCTTTGAAAGTTCCGAAATTAAATTAAATATTTTCTCAGCTGGAACAAGGCAATTCAATGTGGATTGTTTGGCTTGTTTCGTTTCTTGGAAGACTTTTAGATTTTCAATTCGATTTTCAATTCGTTGCAATGAATTCAGAATAGATTCCACATAACGCAATCTTGATGCGTCACCATATTGCGTCAATAAAATCAGGAACTCATGAAAGAAGAAGAAGATTAAAACTAAATTACTGTATATATATCCTACTTTTTTATAGTAAGCAATTCCAGAACAAGTTAAAAAACAGAGAATAAATAGAATGTACAAAAGAAAAAAAAGGATAGTATATCATTTAATATATAAACTGAATTGAACAATTTTATTCGACAAATATTTTAACAAAGAACAATTCACTTACTAAACAGCCGAGTATTCGGTGCGAAATCATCGTGGAAGATATGATGATCGATCAAGATTCTTTTCGACTTGTGGATCGATCGCACGGCACATGTTATATAGACATGACCATTCTAGAGACTGTCGTAGAGAGAATATTATCTGTGACCTTTAACGGTTATAGATTTAAAAGTCGTTTATGAATCTCCATTGGATGTAATGGAAAATTGCCGATTTTATCAAACGATCAGTCAAAGTGTTATTGCGCGCCTGAGTGAACATATAAAATTCAATTTATATTTTGCGATACTATTAATTGGCATGCAAAATTGTAAAATCGTAATGTCTTTGATCTTTCATCGAGCTAGATATATTACGCGTATATAATGAAATATATATATATTTTAATTGTTAATAACGCCAGATTATAAACTCCCTTTTTTAAAGTAATTATTGAGATTTTTTATTTCAAGCAAGAGGAGAATAAATATAAGGTTAAGTATAAGATTGTAAAAAAGATTATTACGTTTTTTAAGGAGGCAAAAATACATAGGAATTGAGTATTCTTACCCATTATTTCATACAGGTGGGTTTTCCGAAGGTTTATCGATTATTTAAATGCAATTTATTATACCATGCTGCAATTCTTAAACTTAAACGCATTTAAACAATTTAAATAACTTTTTAAAAAATTTTTTTGTGGATTATATGCAAGTGTGCGTTTAATTATAATTCTTAATTTACAATTTTAGTTAACAAATATTTTGCAATGGATCCAATTGGATCCAATTTCCATTTTTTTTAGAATAAAACAAATAAAATATTAAATATATAAGGAATATTCTATATCAACAAATAAAAATTAACATAAGTTAATTGAAATTAAACTATCTAAATTACCCATCAAATTTAGTTGATACAAAAATAGGGATGTTATTTAAATAATAATAATGGTTAATTAGAGTAATAAAAAATACTGAATAAGAAAATCCCTTTTTTAAATATTATTTATATTTTTATTATCTGCATATTTGCTTAGTACAATGCTATAAATACATAAGATATATTTAGATAAATAATAAAAATTGTTGTAAAAAAATAAAATTAGTTATATTTAAAAATTATTATTATTTATTTTTGATATTATTACACGTTAAAAATATAAGAACGGTCAAATAGTCTCGTGAGATTATAAAAATAAAATACTATGTGATTTTAAAATTGTCTTTAAAATTATCCATCAAAACTTGACGTTATATCTCACTCGATAAAAAATTTTAACAAACAGAAGAAACAATGCAAATTATATGAGATATGTAGTAATATATGATTTAAAACAACGCGCATAAAATTTATGTAAGAACATTACGGGGAACTGTTGGATTTAAAAACGGATTATTTTTGTTAAATTATATTATATTTATTTACAAAAAGAAGAAAAGACCAAATATTAGACATATCTCTCCTTCTAGCAAAATTTGATATCAACAAATAATTACATTAATCCAGTATAATTAATTTTACAAATATTTTTCGGCCAAATAATCTTTTCTTTTTAATAGAAACAAAATATGATGTCAAATTAATGAATCGCATCGAAGATATCCTGTCTGCGTATCTTGATTCTGATATTCACATAATCGTCCTTCTCGTTGTCATATATCTTCACAGGACTGTGAATTGAATTTGTCCTTCTACTAGATACATTCGCCTCGTCGATTTTCGACTGGATTGTTTTTGAGATCATCACTTTCAGGGCAGTCATCATGTCTGCCACGATATCTCTCGCCATTATTTCTTCATCCAGCAGGTTTCTATTTGGCGTATCTCTGGTGAGGGCTCTTCGAGCGATCTTATCGAGTTGGCTTGCCACTTGGAAAACGGACTGTGATGTTCCCCTTCTAGTGGGTGTCGTAAGGGGTATCACAGCTTTTTCGAGCTCTTGAATAGTACTCCTCGAGCTAGTAGGATGACCGGTACGATTGTTCAGACGGGCTTGTATCACCTTCCATAATTCCTCAGCTACCTCTTGTGGATTCAGATTTACGATTATATTTACATTTTGATTTTGTATGGATACCTATAAAGTATATCAGTGTGTTACGAATTATTTTAGAATATTTTAAAGATACTTTTAAGTTTCAGTAGAAATATCGACGGTTAACTGCGTTGGATAAAGTAATAGGCAATATGATAGTCTTTACAATGAAACAAATCTTCATTTTTTGAACAGTTTGTATTATATTATTATATTTTTAAATATGTGATTGAAAAGAATCTTATATGAAACTTGACTTTATTTGTATAAAATAAATCGTGCTTGATTAGAATAACAACAATATTGAACACAACATGCTTTTTTAAAGATTAATTTATTCATAAAAATTAATATACACGATATATTCTTAAATCACTATAAAAAAAATTAATTTTATTTTTATTTTTTACTTTAAATTTCTTACCTCTTCTCGCAAAACTTGCATCTGCGAATATACCTAGAAAGATACACATATAGTGTGTTATAATTAAATTATTAAATAAATTATAAAATTTACATACAAATATATATTTGCGTTATTTCCAAAACATTCAATAATTTTATTCATACTTTAAGATTTAGAAACATATACGATTAATTAAGATAGATGTTAATTAAGATTAATTACAAAAGATTGAAATTAATACAATTTTTAATAAAACTATCAATTGCATTTATAATTAATATTTCTTTACGTTTATTTTGAATACACAATGATTTTATAAATTAATATATAATTATTTTAAATAAAAAATAAATTTATATATAATTTATAGAAATTTTCTTTTTTATGCTAAAGATGCGTAAAAGTTTTTAATGTGCTCTGCCAATGTCATTATCTTATTAGCTGCTTTCCTATTTGCTTTACTATCCTTACTTGGACACTGGTCAGCGCTAGAGCGCACAATATCGGCAAGTACGTCATAACGTAATTGTCTCAGGCGTAATTGTTCGTTCAGTGCTAGAACAACGAATGCATATAGCGAGATACATACCGCATATACATTAAACCGACTTTTTTATATCCGATAACACCCACCGCGACAGAGCTTGCGCGATATCAAGGCATGCGGAAATTAAAAGACCGCGCTCGCCGTGCAACTCATAGGCAGTAGTTAATTCACGATAGTTCGTAATCGCCTCATGATAAGTTCAAACAGACCGCATATAGGCAATCAGTCAGCGGACGCACGCGTTACAGGTCGATACAGCTTATGTCATAGATCGCGACTTTCGCGAATCGCGAACGCGAAACAAGTCCGTACGCAAGCACGATTATTATTTTCTACGTGTTTCCACACTGTCACGGTCATTTATTTGCGATGAATGCCGGATTAACACTTACGCTATTTAATTCGCCTCGATCGCCCGTTATCTTTATATTCTGGCATATTCGACTATCGACTTCGTCATTGTACTTCTATAAATTAACGTGCGGACAATTGTAATCAATTGTGCACAGTTTTTTGATATTTACTTTTGACCGTTTCATTCTTGCACATCATAGTTTTATAGCTGTAACTTCAACATAACGTTATAACAGTATACATCTTAAAAATTTTTTTATTATCTTTATTTTTCCTGATATTTGCAAATTTTTGATCGATATCTATAATAACAAAGCAAATAATTTTTAATAATTATTTTTTCATATTTCTAGTTTTTTTTTCAGATAAAATATGTATAGAATCTTTAATAATAACTCATCATAAATTATCATCAATCGATAAATATATTCTTTCTACATAATATTTCCATTTAGTTTCGATTTTAGTTAATTTTTTTATACATTCAAAAAATAACGCAATTTTTTTAAATGTTTTATTTTTCCACCAGCATTATAATATTATTAATTACATTAAAGAATTTGTTTACATAACTGTTATGTATATCTACTCTAGAATTTCAGACTGAATTTTGCAACGACAGATTCAATATATTTACTTTGATATGTGTGTACACAATTCTGTGATTATATTATTACATATTATTAAGCTAGTTTTGTGGAAAGCTTCTAATGTCTGTGTTAATCTGTAAAATAAATGTACATTAATTTTGTTTAATTTTTTAAATATTTTATATACATTCTACATTTATATATTCTTTATTATATATTTTTATTGACAACTGTTTGCATAAGATTATTTGGACTGATCATATGTTTTAATATCAAGCAGCATCCTATCCTAAATCTCTTGATTATAATCTTGATCTCTTTAGAAATACGAAATATTATTCTCAAGCTAACAAAAAGCGTGATTTCTCTATTCTCTAAAAATATTTTTATCACAAATAGATATAATTACTAATATTATAATTAGTAAATATATATAAGTGTATTAATCATTAATATATAAAATATAATTTTAGATTTTTAAATCACAATACATGCTTTGATTGTCTATTTTATATATATGTATAAAAAAAATTTGAAAATTCTACTTTTTGAGAAAATATGGTTAAAAGGTGACAAATGTTTTGTACATCGTTCGCAATTACATATAAAAAACTGATCAAACTGTAAAGGCCAATATGTTCCGGTTTATCACTTACGGTTAATTGATTTTCACGCACAAAAGTTATAAAGATAGTGAAACTAATTTTATGAAAAATATTTTCTTAACATATGCAGCATTCATTGGAACTAAAAGCTTTATATATATAAATTTGTTATAATTACTGTTATATATTATATTAGATAATTGTATAATTATTCTAATTTTTAATACAGTTATTATATTATATACATTTCTCATATATTCTAGATACTTACTCTGTGATTAAAATTAGATACGTTTCATGGCAAACTTCTGTTCGGCTATCCATTAGTCACGCTATAATGATCAGTCATGTAGCTTTTGCTATTGGGTATTTTTTCCTTTATAACTGGCAATAACGCGTCGGTTAATCGACCGCTGATCTTCGGTTTTGTTTCAGATAGCTGCCTATGCAAGTTTGCATCTTTTGAGTTATCAAGAAAACGAAAATAATTATTGGATTTTAATAGATCGTTATCAATGCGAGTATTTCGATTTCCAATCGATTGACTCATCCTGATTTTAGTGGATGGATTATCTTGAAGTTTCTTTGGTTCTTCTACATTAGATTTGTTCACGTTTTCAGAATCTCGTAAATCCAATGTGCTGTTAGAATTCTTGTCTTGATATTCAGTGGTCGACGATATTTGTGATGCGTCGGATTCCGATTGATTAGGTGGCCTCTCAGTTGCAAGATTTTTCAAAAATTCACTTTCGTTTCTTTGAGATAAATTTTTTAAAATCGAATTTAATTGCTCATTTGTATAATTCGTTTTTATTTCATCCACTTTTTCAAATGCTTCGGGCTTTATTACTTTATCATTGATAGAAGCAGATTGGCTATCGCTATTCTCTGCTTTATGTTTAAAATTTTCAAGATATTTCTGATTTTTTTCGATAGGTTTCGAAAGCGCGTTAGTAACGTTCTGAGATTGTGAAATAGTATGATTCAGTAAATTATTTTCGGTCTTTGCATTACCCGGTGCTGGTAGAACCTTAATCATCGATTCTACGAAATGTTTCGCATTTGACAAAATTTGACTCATTACAGGTAAATCATTTACGATTTGTGGATTGAAAATGTTTTCAAAATTTTTTATCACAGTTTCATCAAGAAATCTCGGACTTACACCATTCTTTCTATCTGACTGTTCTTGTTTATTTCCTGACCACTGATTAAGTTGTTGATTCACATTCTCGTGTAAATTCTTTATAATTTTCATACCCGGAATATTTTTTGCTAGATCGATGCCAAACATTCGTTGACTCACTTCAGGCGTCGTTTCCCGCACATTTTCCGACTCTGGAAGAAACTTATTCACAGTTTCAGTTAAATCATTTATATTTGTTGCATTTGAATTATTTTTTATTAAATTAATTGAAGTAAATAATCTTTCATTAATACCGTCTATTGTTGAATTCTGAGAATTTTGTCCGTCAGAATTAATATTATCCGCACTTGACGAATTGCTTATTGTATATAAATTAATTGATTTTTGCGAGGAATTATGGACGTCGTAATTACGTCTGACAATGTCAGATGACGTGTTCTGAACATTTTGTGCAAGCATTGGAATTAAATTCCTCGTCTTTGAATTGCGTACAACATTAGTGTCTTCTTGAAAATTACTTGGATTATACAATCCTTGTGATTGCGTAGAATTGAGGACAGTTTGATCTTGATCCAAATTTTCTAGTAAAACTCGATCGTTAATTTTTATTTCAGAATCAATGATGAACGAGCGATTCTGGATTTTATCTTGACTCTTGTCAGGCCGTTCTAGATTCGCTTGAGGTAACGATTGCGTTATGGGAGCTTCAATTATCGAAGGTGATAGATTATCGTTGCGTCCATTGCATTCGTGGTCTCTATCAGTTCCATTTCTCAAATGCATTAAGCGATTTGCAGTATGCACCGCCAATTGTAGAAAAAGCTTCAGAATATTCTCATTTTGAGCAACCGAATCTGGATCATACTGCAAATTACTCCAATCGATATTTGGCGGCAAAGAGTAAACCTAATAAAAAAATATAAATTATTTTACTACATTTTCTTGTTCATATAATTTTACACTGTACTCAAATGGAAAGACTAAATAATTTAATGATATATTTTTTTGTTTTATTTATTAAAATAAGAAATAGTTTAATATATGGCAAAATATTAACTTTAACTAAGCTAAAGCTAAAGGCCTTTTTAAATTCCTTATTTAAGTTTATATTACCAAAGAGATCAACACGTTAATAATGATCAAAACGGAGTTGCTCGGCCGCATTTTACTATTTACTGTAACGACGTAAACGCAACTGCCTTAAATATGATCGTAAAATTAATATCGAGTATTTTCTATCGTTATACGATTTTAACGACTGTCCCGATAGCCATATCGCGTCTTCATGCATATCGGGATTTGTTGTTACCATTTAAATTCTCTACAATCGTCTCTTTTTTTTTTTAAACCGCATGCAGTTTATTACAGATCATCTAGATTGATAATTAAAATAACATTTATTGAGCAGTATTTGACTACACAGAAATGATTTCGTGGCATGATTCCTTAAATAACCTTTGATTATTAATTACGAAAACAAGCTCCCAAGATGAGCGGCGAAAATATAATAAGCATTTCAACGTCACGGCAATTGCATGTATTTGCACATTTTCTATTATACATACAAGAATTTAATTAAACGATTTGCTTTTATGTATAGCAATTGTTCGTATATCCATAAATATTACTTTAAATAATAAAATGTAATAATAAAAGAAATTTTTTAGAGAAAAAATATAATATGACACAATTTTCATATCTTATAAGAGAGTGACTAATGTCGAGACTGTTAAAAATGTCTCATATTGTTAATAAAACGTATTTATTATAGAAATCTAGAGAGGGTGATTTTGTGCGTATCTTCAGGGTTGAAGAGTCGCCAGAAAGGCTGAGCAGCTTTCTTCCGTAGGCAAACATTGTCCGAACGCCTCTAGTAATAACGGTTCTTCTTTAATCGCTATTTCATAATCACGGAAAGATATTTTGCCATCGTGATCGACGTCGAGCTTCTTTAAAGCTAGTTCTGATAAATCTTTCACTCCTTCGTCTGGATCCTCTTCGCCAGGCTGTTTTATCAGACAATTTCTACGAATACATGAATAAAATATAAATATATATATACATAAATAAATAAAAGAATTTTTACCGATTGTAAATGTGTGATACAATATGTATAATAGACAAAAATAAGATTATAATGAGATAAAGTTTTAATTATCTTACTTAAGTAATTGGAAGATTTCATCCTTTGTGATATATCCATCGTTGTTCAGATCGTATACACGAAAACAGAAAGTGATTTTGTCACGCAGATTGCCTCGCAAAAACACGTCGAGTCCCATGATCCAAGGCTCTAATCGAATAACGCCCTCGATCTCTCGGTCCCAGCAGCAGAATAAACGCTCTACCAAAGTGTCCTCCGTGATTACGTGAAATGTATTGTGGAGGAGTTCTCGAAAAATATTTCTATCAATTCCCTGAGATGACAATGAAAATGAGATATTTTCTAATATTTTATATTAACTACATATGTATATAATTTATTTTTATATATTAATAATTTAAACATTTTTTCACTTTCAGTTAATAAAAGTTTATAACGTTAATTAACTTTCGATTGTAAATGGCTTAAGTACCTCGACAGCTGGCCTCGATTGTGGCCTTCTACCGATGAATATCGATCGTTCAACTTGTTGTTGATTGGAATTGGTAGTTAACTTCTTGTAAAATTTGCAGAGATTGTCTAACTCGACCCTAATAAACCAAGTATACATTAAATGATAATTTAATAGTTATAATAGATAATGATAATAATATATAATGTTTATTTTTTTCAATTTTTATATAAAATTCTACTATTAAATTAATATAATTTACAGTAGAGTTTAATTCTCATTCATATTTCCATTTGATTTTTTATCAATTTATTGTTTTATAAATTCTTATGTCTATTGTTTTAAATTCTCCAGGTTTTATATCTCTTTCTCTTTGTAAATCCTTCTTAATTGAATTCTTCACTTTTTATTACGTGAGTAATTACGTTTTTTTATTACTTCGATAAATGCAATTGCAATTATACACTCGCCAAGAGTACAAAGGAAAAAAAATCCGATTGACAATTAAAATGATTCGTTTAATGCGACTGATAATCAAAATAAGGTACTTAAAAATTAATGATCGCGGCAATCGACGCATTGTTAATCAACTCGCCTGGAGAATCTCGTCTTTTTTTTAAGAGACTCGATCACTTTGACGATGTACGCGGAGTTTCTCCCGCCTCCGCCCTCCGGCATCCTTCTGCGACGTCTCCTCCTCGGCGACTCGTCCTTGCCGGACGCGGCGCAGCTTTGCCGTTTTGAGTTGACGGATGCCTTGCGACCGCTTGACAGGAATAGGGAGACGCTCTTGATGAGCGTCGCGCCGGCACGAAGGCTTATGCTGGCTGGACACTCGGCGCCGACGCCGACGCCGACGCCCGACTGATCTCCCCTTGCCGACGTGGTGCTCCGTTGCTCGGACATGCCGGTTCAATGACTGAAAGTGATTCCAAAATGATTGGTATTTTAATTCAGATTGTTCAGATGCACTAGAGATTTAAATAACAGATTTTCGAGAATTTTTTTATCTGAAGAAATAAAATAATTATGCAATATTTTTTAAATATATACATATAACACAACTGTCTATTTATTTCCTAAAGAAAGAAATAAATGGCACTGAATTATTTGGACAATTGTTTTTTATTCTTAAATTTATGTAGTAGAATATATATTAAGAGTAGCATATATAATAATTTTATAATTACTATCGCTGAAATAATAATAATAATATAATACATATACTTTATTTGTATTATATTCAATTAGATAATGTTTTGTGCTAAAAACGTAATGAATAATAATCACATATATACAGTACTGATACGATTAAGTATTTGCAGACAGACATACATGATGAGATTTCTTTCTTTGTTTCTTGCAAGTTGCACGTATACAAATGGGGCAATCATCATGATTGTAATAAAAATGCAAATTTGCTTAATAGAAATAGAAAAAAAATGTATGAAAATAGAAACCGTTACCACGAACCGCTATAACCATTCCACTCGATTGATCGATAAGAAATAAATCACAAAGATAGCTTTTTTTATTAACGGTAACCGAAAATTGCGAACGCGGTTAATCAAAGCCGACTTAACTCATCAAAATATTGCCTCTCCCTTTCTCTCTCTCTCTCTCTCTTTCTCTCTTTCTTTCTCCCATGTCCAACCAATTTATTATTATTTACGATCACATTTGCGTAATTCTCTTGTTACTCGATTTTGCTCGTGAAACTCGTGTGCATTTTCGTGGCACGAATAATATATTCTAATGAACTCAAATCGCGCATTTACATGCGCGTAACTTGAACTGCGTGCACAAATAAAGAAAATGCTATTTGCATTTTATAGGAAGAAAGAGATTACTAAGATTTATGATATAAAGCGCAATCTAATTTACATATTGTACACATAAACATAATTTAAATTATATCAAAAATACACTAAAGAGATATTATATCTAATATTATATTTCAATTTGTGAATAATATATATTAAAACTACTATTGTAAAGAGAGTTCATGTCTCACCGTCGTTTTGCGAGATAAAATGTAAAAACTTTTCTCATTAAATAATGAATATAACTACGCCGCAAGTTATGTCCGAAACTCGTGCATTATTTTGAATTTGTTTCAGTCAAACACGCAATACCAGGTAGAACACGGAAAATCGAGAAACTTTGGAGTATCTAAGCACACCTCTCTTTTTCAACTTCTAATTTATGTATAATATTTTACAAAAACATATGTTTTACACATGTTGTTATTTTGCAATATTTAAAAGCAACTCAACTTTGAAACTTTAATGTTAAGTCTTTATAATATTTCTACACTTAAATAATTATTTTTAAATATAGAACTTACTTATGAACAGAGTAATAAAGCGCTTGAAACATGAGATACAATTTCTTAAAAGAGCTAGTATTTTGAATAATGCATGTCTTATCTTCGAGTAATCATTTCTAACAACGCGCATGCATCGAGAATCGCTCCTGCAAACGCAAAGAGACAATTCATAGCACACGGAATTGCAATTTTGAAAGCATAATTTTAATCTTGGATAAAATCCCTACAATTTCCTCGCGTTATATATGATTCTAAGTCTATTTATTTTATATATTATTTTTACACACACAATTATGTTTTTTATTTTTTTTAAATTGTTTTGCTGAGGACAATTATATATGATATAACAATTTTTTAAATTCTTATTTATTTTCTTTTTCTCGGATATATTAATTATAAATATAAATTTTAAAGAAAATTTAATAACTTTGCGAATGTAACTTTATTTTATGATTCGGGCTTATAGAGAAAGAGAACTATGATAGTACGCGAAATTAGATCGTGCTACGATAATGATCGACACTTCTATTTCGAAGCTATGGATTCCCTCAATTTAACTTCTCTAACTTCTAGCAACGAGATTGCATGTAGCATGCATGTGAATCTCATTTTAATCTATAAACGAATCAAAAATATACCACCATATATATATAGTAAATCTTGATATGACGGCCAATTTCCCAGATTCTACAGGATTTTATGTCAGATAAGTCACCTTACTATTTAAGAACGCAAAGATTTTTGGAAAATGCAAATTATATAAAAAAGAAAATTGATTATATATGTATGTTTATATGTACATTAATAAAAATTCACATTAGAAATATTCGAGGAATATTATATTATCATATTATATTCTTTATTATTTTTATTTGTAGATATTAATTACAAATGGAAAAAGTTACGTGATTTATAATAAAATTAACCAAAATATTTAATTCCACATTAAAATATAACACAGTAATAAATAATCGTCAATAGCAATTGCACACTTAATTATTCGAAAGAATATTATTACTAATAATTTATCACTGCAATCAAAGACACAAAAGATTTTCTGTCCTCATTATCTCTCCCACTGTGTAAGAATAATTCGAGGTGTTAGAATCTGGCTAAAGATTATCAAAACGAATTCACTATCTCTTGTTTGTTTAGTATGCGTTTAGTGTGATTGACACGTTCGATTAAATCGGAAAAAAACTTACCGATTAGTGACAAAGGACTCCTTCCGTCGCGATCAGAACTTCGTCGTTAGAAGCGACTACGTTTTATCGATCAAACATATCAAATAGCGAGGTTGAAAAAACGCAATATCTAGCAACAGATCGGATAAACATGCATAAATTTTCATCATCAAACGTCAAGACACAAACCGCGCTACAATAAAGTTAAACAATTTGGATAACAAAAATTTTCAATATAATTTTATTAAAATTAATGATTTATTTTGTTTACATTATCCGATGGAAATTATGTAGCATAAGTAATGTAATGTAAGTAATGTAAGTGTCTACAATTAATTAAAATATATTTTTAATGATGTATATTATAATTAAGTAAATTTTTTATAATGTTTTTTTATCGGGAACATGTATATTTTAAAGTTTTTAATATTTTTATTTTCGTATATTATAATACTTCAATACAATGACATGTGAATCTTTTTTTCAGCATATTAATTCCACACAATTTATATTTTTTTTGTCTGACTGATGAGAAAAATATTATCATTAGATATTTCTTCTGAAGTGATCGTGGACGTCAAATGATGTTTCCTAAAAAATATAATAAAATTAATGATTAATAAATCAATATATTAATGATTCTGTATTCTTTACAATTATTTCTGTAACAATCTTACTTGCATAGTTTGTCTAAGCATTTTTGAATTTGCATCAAATGATGTTGGATATCAATGAGCGTATTAATCATTTCCTCTAACATTGCGAAGGACCTAGTTTCTTTGTATCCCTCAGCAGCACGTTCTACATTAAAATTTTAAGATATTACCTGTCTTATTTTTTATACAACATTTACGTCAGTATATCATATAGTTCATATAGCTTAGTAATTTAATATTTAGAATTTTATTAGTGAATTATATTCCGACTGATCAATATTAATAAAATTATTTATATGTACGTATTTTATTAAAGATATTTCCGGATACTTACTAATCCGGATATGTTCATCAGTAATATCTCCATCCTGATAGACGATATCAATCTCTTTCATATAATCGATTAAATCTTTTACATTATTCACGCTTGTTATCGTCGATTTGTTATTCAGTGTTTGCAAGATATAATTTGTATCATTATCAAGTTTAGCATACATATTTCTCATTTTTGATTGTTCTCGAGTAAGTTGATCAATAAGCGAGCTTAATTCATTCAAAAATTGTATCTAAAATAGCAATGAAATGCGTCGGTTTAGTCTAAATATGATAAATAAATTCTATTAATAATTGATTAATTAATATCCTACAATTAATTAATTTAAGCATGTTTTATAAAATATATACAGACCTCTCGTTTATTATTGTCCTTATCTCTGCTTATTTTTATGGCAGAGTTAATGAGCTTTGCAAAGTTTTTTTCATACGATGTAATTAGCTCTTTTAGTTGCTCTGGCATATTTATAGAAGCCTCTTCGTCTATTAAATTTAAAAAGTTACAGTGGTTTTTACTTAATTCGAGGATGAGCATTGTAATTCGATATAAATCTATGCAAGTTGCAGTCTGTGTTTATTTAATTAGATAATTAAGATAAGTTTAAATCACTCGCGTAACCACTCGTATCATCGAATGCACGAATACCTAATTTTTAATATAATATGTGATAAAATATATGCGATTACCTGTGTCTCCTACGTTCGAAGGCGCGACCGAACGAGATTGCGCCTGAAAATTATATTCATATCAAGACACAGTTACCTGTCACTTGGCACTTATTCATATTTAATATGAGGAGAGCAAAAAAATCCGAGTAATGATAAATAGACAATACACGTATAGGAGGGACATTAATTTATAAAACTTACTCCAATCGTGACGGCAGTAAATAGAATCACGAGAAATTTCATCTCCATTTTTCGATCACTCGTCGAAATCGCTCTTGGTACGTAAATGAAACTCTAACAGGTCGCTCTGATGAACGAAACCGTTTTATAAGCATCATGTGCGTGAACAAAGGCACTTGCGTATATGTCGTTTTTCAAAACATTCGACGGAAACATCCGGTGGAGAATAAACGAACATATCGTTATGAATCAAAATTACGCGAGTGTGATTATTCTACGCAAATAGACATGTGTGCAATTGCATTTTATATTATCGCAGGAGAAATATATTTTTATTATTTTTTAATTATTAATTTTTTTCTTCTATCAATAGAGGATGAGTCGCGTTATGATTAGAAGATTGATAATGTAGTGGTAAAACAAACGCGATGCGCTCTTCTCGAATTTGCATAGCATGATAATCTTGTGACGTTTCTGCGCCTAAAACTGCGATCAAGGATATTAGACCGACGAATGCAGAGGATTGAGTAATAAAGACTACAATCAATAGTCTGAATTATTCATTAGTATATTAAAGGCTGATAAAATGGATATAAGAGAATATTAGCATTCAATAATGTATCGGATTTAAAATTTGCGAGGCGCACGATGAGACGCATTAAATTATTTATATCAATGGCAGTTTATAAAATTGATAAGTATTAATAATTGTTTTATTATATTAAAAAGATTAGAGGATAAATAAGGAGGTTTATTTCTTTCTTAAATAAATGTATTACATAAAGAAAACGTTTATACACACACTAATCGCACAAGTATAATTGATTTATTGTTATGTGAGTTCACTTTCAATGATATTGATCATATTTTTAGATCCAATTTCATCGTCCATATCCATATCCACGGGAACTGCAATCAAAATATTATTGTAAAACATATGCTATCAATATTATTACATAACGATAATAATAATGGATAAGATTAAAATGACAAGTAACTAAAATTACATCTAAAATGTTCGCGTGGCAAGAGATATATTTTACGCTTTTTGTAATGTATCAAAAATTCTCGATTTATATCATTTTGTTTATATTTACCCAGAATTAGCAAATGAGTTTGCGAAAGAACCGCTGCCGAATGGCGTGCCTATTGAACCGGCACTGGATCCGCTGTTAGCGAAGGACCCACCACCGTATCCAGGATATGTACTTCCGCCACATCCTCCACCGCATCCTCCATAGCCGCGTTTGCGATAACCACCTCCGCCGAATCCGCCGCCATATCCGCCACCAAATCCGCCGCCAAATCCGCCGCCAAATCCGCCACCAAATCCGCCACCAAATCCGCCGCCACGACCATATCCTCGTTTAGAACGAACGAGCTCCGGCGTGGCTGCTCTGATTATTCTTTGAAGACCTGAATAAAGAGTTTTAGAGACTTTACTTTCAACATATAAAATTAAACTGTTACATTTTAAGAAATAAATTTTGAAAACTTATTAATAATAATTTTATCAATACAATATATTAAAGATTTTGCATTACTTGATGATGTATATATTTTTGATAACGAGCATGTAATGTATTTACATAATAAATCACGAAATATTCAAAATGTCAATAGCGGCTATAAAGAGTAGATAAACTGATTGACTCGTGTTTAACTAACGCGCTATTAATGCGTGCGACGCACGTTGTTGAAAACTTAGACAAAATTAAGCCGGAGTCACATAACATACAAATTAGTAAATATATATGTAATATTATATTTTAGAATTAAATTTACATGTGTGTTATTCACACACACACACATATTCCGAATAAAAAAATATTTTTAATAAAATATTTTCCATTATCTTACGATCTCGATAAGAATTCAATTAAATAGCAATATGTTACACATAATTCGATATTTATCACGTTTTCATCACTTTCACACATATTTCCACCGTCTAATTCTATCGTTTTTTTTCAGGTTTACCTTGAGATTGCAAAGCAGTCGTCGGCAATGCGACTGCAACTGCGACGAGTAGCGCAACAAGCGCAAGGATTGCGATCCTTGACATTCTGCCGATGATGATCGTACTGCAAGCGCGAGTATCCAGTGCTAAATGATGACAAGAAAATCGGCCAAGCAGTCTTTATATATATGGCAACCCATACGTGCGTTCCGGGATATCCCGGCGTGTTTTACGCAGGTACGAAACGCAAGCACTTTCGGGCCGCATCGAATCAGTTGTATATCATTAGCGCGAACAAAACGAGTCTTTTCTTTGTCAGTGTTGAGGTTGATGATGCGCCGTCGGTCCCCGGGTGTCCCTGAAACGATTCTCTGCTCGCCTGAAATATTATTTCGTGACAAGCTTGAGCAGATGAGCTAAGCAATCCTCGGTATCTCTTGATAGATTATCTTAATCGTTGCTTCTTACAAATTTTAAGGAAAAAAGAAAAGCGCAAGAACCGCAAGATCAGGTAAATCGCTAACAAAATATTTGTAAAAAAATTAAAACAATTAATTAATTTATTATAATAATAATAATAATTATTATTTTAAGCTAAAGTAATTTACACTAATATAATGTACTATTGAGTTGTCAATAAGAGAATTAAGGTAATTTATATTTAATAATAAACTATTTAATAATTAAATAATATATATATTTTTTAAAAAGTCTAATGTGCGAGAATAAAAGTTTCCTCCTTGGAAAATTTTTATAAAAGTGGAATGGAAAATTTCATTTTTATAGAACGCAAACATTATAATCAAATATTTTACATATAACATGAAAATAACATGATTTGCCATTTGTTAAGTTATAATAAATTTACAAAAAAAAATCTAGAGAAAATTTATTTCAATTTTTAACTCTTTCAATAACTTTTTACCCATACAGGTTATTGCATAATACGATATTTAAAATACCACTTTTCAAGCTGTCGTCATATATGTATATAATAGCCTTCAGATGATATTTATCATCCAACATTACCTACATTTGAACTCCCGGAATAGCCGGCACGCTTTAAGAACCGTGTAATCTTGCTTGCCTGAGAGATACATTAGCGGTCAACTAGCGGCCTTGATTTTGTCCGGACTTCACGGTCTTAGGTCGTTGAACGAATACACCTCGGGATTCCCATCCAGGTGCTGTTACTCTTATTACTATTAACAACATAATTTGACGATTGAGGGTTTGTGGAACAAACTACGCAGATTAATTAAGTTTCTCTTAACTTTCAAATCTCTGTGTTCTAATTAAATCATATCGATTGCTTTTAAGATAAAACTTGATTAACGAATAAAGACTTATGTATATATGTTTTATATTAATTAAAAAAAATATAAATGTACATATATATTAGATATACATATATTATATTCATTTATAATTTGTGCAAATTATTATTTAGGATACAAGACTTTGAAATAATCTTTGAATATTCAATTATTAATTATTATTAAATATTAGATATTATAGATAATGGATTAGAAACAATTGAAAGGTTTGTATTAGAAATTATTGATAAAATATGTCATTATTTTTAATAACATGAAAAATAAAGTAAAAAGTAAATATTAAGGAATTGTGTAGGTAAAATTAGCAGATGACATACATAGATTGTGTGTAGATTTGTTTCAAGCAATTTTTTAACTGGCAGCACTTTAAAAATTTATTTCATAATGGAAATCCCCGTTATTATTCATAATTAATATATATGTAGAAGAAATTCATTAGCATGGCTTGACTCATAAGTAATATGAACTTCTCGTTATAGTGTCATGCGTATTTATACATTACGAAATATATTTACGTACTCTGTTGCAAAAATGCTTTGGAGTTTCATTAAATTATTTAGAAATTAGAAAAATAAAATTATATTATACTCGCACATTAAACTCGCACGTATTTTGCATCGGATCCAAACAGAATTGTTTTAAAAATTACGTAAAACTTAAATTTGAAACTGCCCAGGAGGAATTGCAGGTATTATACGCAACATTCGCATATTTCAACGATTAAAAACCTAACATAATATGTGCAAGGTGAGCCGACAATTTAGTACACTCTTAGTCTATCTCTCGGAGCATAACTTTTCTGATGCGTATGTGAATAGTTTCTTTTCGTCATACATAGCACACACATCGCACTTAAACTGCGTAAACACACGGCGCAAAATTACGGTATAAATTGCGTCAACCGGACGTAATGATTGTTTGTCTTAATTAATCGTTCTCTTAAGAAAACGGAAAAAACATCTTTATATGTGCTACGTATTCGTGAGATATAACTCTACATATATTATCTTAATCCTATCGACCTTTTAATCAGCTATACACATAAATTTAATTATAATATTGCAAATAAAGTTGAAAATGTCAAAGCATGTAGTTTGGCCATATTTCTATCTTCGCCAGCATTTGTTCGTTATATATGACACACAGCTGTCATTTTTTTCTTAGTTTATTATGGGCGATTAAAAATATACTGTTTTGAATGAAATTTAACATGCAGCGTAGCTAATCACGGCTTTTAGAATGCTTGCTAATAGCAAACGAGTCAACTTCGGATTATGTAACATTTGTTGTAATTTATCATGTATCTGCGTAGTCCGCGTTTTTTTTTGTTTTCTTATTTTGAGTCTCAAGTGGACAAAATATGCGAATAGACGAAATAAGCAAGACTTCAGAATTTACGAAGAAACCACACACAAAATATATTTTATTTTAATATTTTCTATTACATTAAAAGCAACCCTATAAAACGATAATAATTTAAAGCTTGGTGTAGCTTATATATTGTGAATTTGTTATTTAATCTACTTATTTTAATAAAGTATCTTACCTAATAAATTGTACAATCTCCAGCAAATTAAAAATTGTTCTTAAATTATATAGTTTTGCTTTTTCATAAAAAATATATACTTTTATATATATACTTATATATATAACTAAATGTTATCCTTTCCTTAAGTATTCAAGATTCTAGAATAAAAACCAAAAAGAAACAGCAGTCTCTAAAACTCAGAAAAAGAATAAAGCGGGGATTTTAGTTTTGCCTTAACGGTTTCCAGAATGAATTCATCTTTTTAACTTGCCAATAAGATTGATCGTTTTAAGAGTTAATTATTCCTCGTATGGCTGTGGGCGTCGTTTCTTTCTAATAGAAATAAACACATACAGGAAAATTATATTAGTTCTTATAAATTTGATACATATTTGTATTTATCTTGTAATTATATATACACCATAACAAAATTACATAAACAATGAATGCAAAATTAAAATTGAAATACGTGTAATTCGGAATTAAAATTTTTTTCCAACACGATTAAAGTAGAAATTAATTTTTTAGTATATAAAAATAAAATAACGTCTTTTTATGAAAAGCAAATAAAAAATTAATATGAAATTTAATTTACCCCATAGGAGATCCGCCGTATGCAGTGGCCACCGAGCTAGCCATTCCACCCTTTCCGGTAGAATAACTATTCGCGATGGCCGTGATGGTACCAGGGGAACCGGAGGATCCAGCACGAGTGGCCACTCTAGGAAAGCTGAAGATCATGGGGAAAAAATTGTTCAAATGAGGAAACCCTTGGCGACGTCGGTTGCCCTTGAAAGGTACAAACGGTATGGCCGGCTGGTCGTCATCATAGTCTTCCTCGTCTTCATCTTCATCGGCATCGTCAGTGACGGGTGTCTTGTGCGTCTTCTTCGCATGATGCACCTTTGGTCGAGTAACGGACACTTCCGTGCTTGTCGCAATCGGTTCTTCCGCTGATTGCGGGATCTCTGTGGTTAGCGGAATCTGTTCCGGCTCGTGGTGTTCCTGTGTAAGTAACATATGTACATAATTTATAGTTGTGCTATGAGAGATTTGTGGTGACTTTATCAATATCTAAAGAGTTTAAAAATTAAAAATAAATAAATAATTTTTTATAATTTGTGAGATTTACATTAAACATATTATCTTCTTAACATGAATCTTGGCAGAAATTATGGTCTCCTCTCTTTCTCTCTTTCTCTCTCTCTCTCTCTCTTGCTTTAGAGTTTTTTTAATAATTATTGTATACTTATAAATTTCACGAGTTCCATACCTGAGAGGTAGAAGAATCCTGATGATGATGGTTATGCTTTTCCTCTTCGTGATGGTGATGCTCGTGATATTGCTCCTCCTCGTGACGATGCACTTTATTCTGATGATGATTATGATGATAATGTTCCTCGTCGGATGCTGGCGCCGCCTGCGCCTGAGCGTTGGACACTTCCGGTTCCTCGATCGGCTCCGGACCATCCTTGAGATGAGGTGCGTGCATACCGCTGAAGAAGGTCTGGCCGCTTACGGCGTTTCCTTGCGCGAAGAGGCCCGTTGCATGATCGTCGTTACCCGAGCGACGTATCGGCCTGTAATATCCGGTGAACATCATCGCCCTGTGCGGATATGGGCGGGCGACTGTTCTCTTTTCTCTCAAGAATGGTGTAGGGCTGCTTTTGGGGTCTATCATGACGGAAGCTGTGAATAATGCACATATTTAATTCAAGAATAAAAAATACTACCATTAGTAAGTCAATACATTATATTTTATACATTTATATCATTAGTTATTCCTTTATTTTCTGAAAAAAAAATTTGTGTCTATTAATGAAACTGAAATATTTGTTGTTACTTGTATACTCGAGATATATTATTTAATACATTTTGTTTTTTACATATATTGCAACAGCTGCTAAATACATTACATCTAAAAAAGTTTGGAGATTTTATATTTCTTATATTTCTTATAAAATAACTTTATATAATATAATTTTCTAAATCTTTTAGAAGATAAATTTTCCAAATATAATTTCTAAAATAAAAGAACATTAATTTCAATTTTTAACGCTTACTAGGCTTATCAGGAATCACCCTAGATTCTGCTATCGCGATTATCGATGCGGTGGCAACTAGAAAAAAACTAATCCAGCCTGCCATCTTCGTCAGATTCTTAATCTTTTTTCAAGCTCTACGCAATGATTCTTTCTCTGTTCAATCACTCGTTTTCCTTGAAAGACCCTTCGGGAAGTACCTCTGGCTTGTTTTTTTTTTTTTACCGTCTATGATCGAAAATTGCGATAACCTAGCGATTCACTTCCACCAATCTTGCCGATCTACTTGACGCACCAACTTTTTGCACAATGCTGCTAGACTTGGTTGTCACAATTGGCTTTTATACCATGAGATACACGGACATAGGCAAATACACGGGGATATGGGATGGACCCATTGGTGGACACAGGGGATGTGGAATCGAGCGGATCCCCCACCATAGGTTTTGTCAAATGGTCGCTCGTACGGTCAAAGAATTTCCGTAAAGCACAGCATCGTGATCAACGGCTACGTGATTGTCATGACCGATGCGGTACATGCTTGATTTGATGCATTAATAGTGATCCGCACCGATCGTAAATTCGCGGGATCGAGTCGATATAGAGACAATCATGCTCGATATATTAGGCGCTATGCAAATAAATAATAATTATTGATAGATATATCTGTCAAAGAGAAAATTATTATTGGATAACAATATCTTATAAAATCTAGATTACATCCGCCATAACATAAATATATTAAGGTTTTTTAAATTAAAAAAAAAAATATGAGAGAAAAGATCAATTTTAGATTGAAATTTAGATTGTGAGCTTTAAAGTAATCTGTACACACACATATAATATAATATTTTTATAATTTTATCAAAAACTTTAAATTATTTTTCCGATCTATGATTTAGTTTGATTAATCAAAGAGAGAGAATATTGAACACCCAATAAATCCTGAGATCAGAAAAACTCGGGTTGGTTGAAGGCTTTTGGCTCTGAAACAAGGTGTTTATAATGAATTCACTTGAGAAACAACGAGAATGTGAATGGACAATGTTGTGGAGGGCCGATGACCAGTCGCTTTTCCTCTTTCACGACGCGATTTATTGAATCATCTCGATCGAGACATGCGATAAAGATTTAGCGTCCCAGACAAGTAGACTCGCGGCAAGAGGTTCACACATACACACACATTTTCAATTGTTCTAAAAATATATGAGAATCGAAGGATTTTCCATTTATAGCTTATTATTTGTCTCGAGAGTAAAGTCTTCTTGGAAAGTTTTTAGAATGTCCATCCTATTATCGTTTGATTTCTTTTACGTAATTCTTTTTTTTTTTTTTTAAGTAGAGATTATGAAAAGTTTTTAAAATATTTCTTTACATCGAATATAATTCAAAATTAATTATAATTTAAATATATTTTTAATATATTTTTTTATAAGGAAATATTCCTGTTTGCGTATATATATAATATAAATATTACAATAAAAATACTAGGTAAATTTGTTCTCAAGTTATGTAAAATAAAAATAAACTGATTAAATTTGGGAGAAAAAGTTTATTATATAAAAATTGAAACGTTATATATAACATGTCACAATAAAAAAACTGTAATCTTACGATTACAATAAAATTCGGAACTTTTAAATTCAAATCGGAATAATGATGACTGTGCATGATAAAATGCAACTGCGAGGAAGTCGTCCTGATATTATACATCCCGAGAAAGTTACGACTGCAGAACGCTCCGCTGCATTCGTCACAAACATAAAATATGAATAAAGGCAGGGAGATATGTGAGGAGAGCGCGTCAGTAGTCTGTAAAGATAATTCTACTCTTCATCGCTACCTTTAAAGATGATGGAGCGTGGTAGAAGGAACACTGACACATAAGTCAGCGGATCTGACTATACAGCGCGTTTTACGATTCCGACCACGACATTGGACTCTTATGGATTCCCTGGTCGTTCCCTTAAGAATTATGGTCGCCTCTGACCAGTCGCACCCGCGGATGCTCGAACATGTATGACTGACATAATATTAATATTAAGAGATCACACATTGCGCAGGAAGTTACGTCAAACACGGGTCATTACCCATGTATCGTGTGCAACGTTCTGCACACCATAGATCACCCATAATATTATAAACATAATTAAAATTGAAGACATATAACACTCTTAAAAATTGTAATTTTGTTGAATCTATTTTTATAAAAAATTAATATTTTATTTAAAAAAATTTTTATAACGTATAATCTCTTCGACAATATTCGAAATTTCAGTTTTTAAGCACTAGGAGATTTTTGCAACAGAAAATATTTAAATATTCTTTATTATCTTGATAATAAATCTAAATTACATATTTAATAAACATTTTGCGTTTTTGTAAAATTAAAGTTTATCAAAACGACATGTAGTCCAACAAGGATCAAAGACCCTTTTTCTGAGAATTCTGGATTCGCAAATTAATTCGGCAATTGCGAATTTTAAAGTAGGAGAGTCTCTCGTAATCTAACTACCCGGATCTGTAGAGAAGAGCGCGTTGCTGTGAAGATTAATTTGGATGCTTTCCGAGAAGAGGCAGCGGCGCATAAAAATATTCCGGACAGGGTGATGTACGAATTTTGCGATATCAACCGCGATGCCTATCGTGCCTCCTTCCATCAGACACGCTGCTTTTTGATCCATCTGGTCACGCTCGAAAATACGATATGCGTGACTTGGAAAGCGGTGCGTTTCGGAGTTGATTTATGAAACAGCGCGGAGTCACGACGTACACAACGTCCGCGATAGCGGTACACAGGCGTGATAATCGATAAACCGCCTAACCGATGGAATGCAATAAAGAGTATTTTAACTATTCAAGTATCTAATTTCATTAGAATATTCAATTTTCAACGATTAAATAAACTATAACCATGGCAAATTATTATAATATATATAAATTTAATCGGAACACACAAGTTCTTGATAAATTAAAATTCTTCCTTTATTTAATAGCTGGATTAGACCGATTTGTGATAAATGAACTATATAGTTGATGCAAAAAATTTTATATGCGGAAATATGTCGTTGTTTAATATAGATATTTATAAATGATTTAGAATAAATTTGTCCTCTTTCTCGCCGATAATTCCATTCAATTTAATCCAAAGTTGGATTTTTGATTGGAGACTTTGATTAGACTAATTGATATTGATAATTTTCATATATTTTTGTATTTCCCATCATGTACAATTTAATTCTTTCCTGTAGCACATGGTATATGTTCAGAATTGAAGCATTTTTGTATCAGGGGTTTTTGTAAATTATTTATTTATTTATTTCTTGTCCTAATAATAAATTCATATCTCGTATACAAAGCCGGGGCGGAGTCCTATTCGTCGTAGAATCAAATGCCGAGATTCCCAGGATTTTGCGTTACATACGACTCCCGTTTTCGCGAATGTCTACGCCAACGGGTTTGCCGACAGAATCTCATTTGGTGACATCGCATAGGCTGAATTAAGATTAGCCAATGTCGAATTACACGTGCTGCGTGCGACGTCGATCGGCTCACGTGCGACAAGCGGTCGGGAACGTGAGACATGCTAAGATCGTACTACATACTCCAGCAGATAGTCTAGCCCAAGTGAGATCTTGCCAAATGATTGGCTAGTAAATGATGCTGATTAATTCGTGACGCATGTCAAATCGATTGGGCGATATGTGCGAATTTGTCGTGCGTCAATTCCGAAGTAAAAGATTAAGAATATCTTCACGATTAACAAGACGGTCTCTTGAATTCATATCTTTGATTTAATGATAACCTTGACACTTTCTAAGAATTTTCTTTATTCTATTTAACATATATTCGTATTTGCATAAAATTTAGTAATTTAACGGAACATTATGTGTGTATAATAATTAATAATATATAATATATATGGTTTTATATATGTATATATATTTTTTACTTATAGATATGTTTATTTTCTATATACGATTATATACTTATTATTCAATTTTATTATATACTTCTTATTTAAATGTTACATAACATTTTATAACGACAATTTTTTATAAAATTTACAAGTATTGGCTTGATTGGATTCTGTTTGTAATATTGTGTTTTTTATTGAAAGCTTTTATTGCAAGCTTCATTGGATATTAAATACTCGTAATGGGGATTTCCGTTTTATTTTTCGCAAACCATCGGCTTGAGGCACATTCTGTACTTATGTAGACAACTAACAATACCCACGATCTTATTTGGAAGCAAATCACGAAGTGTAATCCGGTAAGTCTGGTAAGCACAACGGGTTGAAAGACCGCATAACATTTCGCCTGCGGATTGCGTTCATTTTGCAAATTTTTAAAATAGAACAGAGGAGAGGTTCGCGTGTTTGTATCAATATAGTACGCATTGCTTTAGACATACATTCTGTTCAGTAGCGTAAGCAGGATGAGAGAAACGTATCGTGAAAATTGGAAAATTTGGAAAAATAATAAATATTACCATGACCGTAATTTTTATTAACTTATTTAAAGATTATTTACTATCTATTTCACACACAAGTAACAGTATTTTATATAATATTTAACATATATGTGTGTGTGTTTGTGTAAGTTTTTAGTAATCTCACGCTGCTACAAATAATTTTAAAAAATGCTATTTTCCTAAATTAATGAAACAATCATCGTTAAAAAATAAAATCTATAAAATTTTATAAATAATACTGTTAAATTTTAATATTTGACATTTTTACAATTTCATAAAATTTGATAAGCTTAATCAGCCTTCTAGCTGCGCCACTGATATCACTAATCAGCAGTCAGTGGATCGACGACGGATACCCGCTTTGGATTTAACGTCCAGCTTTTCCAGGGAAGACATAAAATAGTCGCAGGTGCACCATCGTCGGCCGACATAAACGCCTGCGCGTATCTACATACGTGCTAGCGATATACACATACGCGAGACAAACGCTACGAATTCTGCATCGCGATGGAGATCCGATGCAAATGCGAGATCAGGTCGAAGACGAAACACCTGCGCCGGTCCATTCTCTTTACTGCCTGAGGAAATTGATCGGCTGGATTTGTATTCACTTCGTAGGATGTTACTTCCGCCCTGAATCGATGCGTGAGATTGAGATCACTTCAACTTTAACGTAAGAATCTTTAATACAAGAGAATTAAACATAAGAAATTATTTATACATAATTATTCATATATAAATAACGATAAATAATAAATATTTTTATATTATGACTAAACAGATGTGCTGTGGTAATATTATTTTGTATAATTTAATAATTACAAAACACACTTGGGGAACACAAAGTTAATTACAGATATTTTTATCTATAATATTTGTTAAGAAAAATATTTTATTTAATAGGAATTTAATTTTTCATCGAATGGTATTGGTGGCAATTTTTCTTCTTCGTTAAATATTTTCTATTTTTAGTTAGATAAATATTTACGAGGCTAAAAGAAGGAATGCGACGTGCGTTCTTGATCCTGCAGCCTTAAATCAATGTCACATCTCGCCATCGTATTTTTATTTGCGTGTTGTAACGTCAAAGCAAAAATATGACGAACAAACGCACGAATGCGTCACAGTATCTGGCTACGAAATCACCATAAAATATATGGTGCCGGATTTAATGCTCGAACATTTTCCTGCTCCCTACGCATAAAAGTAAACGGTCAATCTTTTGCAACGTTTATAACTTAACTGTAAATCAAAACTCAAAGATCTTCCGGCACGCAATCGATTTAAAGAAAAGTCATGCTTTTTTTCGCATTACGTATGCGGACAAAAACTGCGAGTACAAAATACAATTTCATTTGTCAAAGACGATAAACGCATACGGCCCCTTATTTTGCATCATTATTGTTCATGCTTATTAAAGGTAATGCGAAAATTGCGTTCAGCTAATGACATAGAATAAAGACATTATAATACACGTGTCTGTGAAGGAAAAAATTATAAAGTATATAAATCCAAGAAATAATTAAATAAAGAAAGAAAACAAATATTTGCTAAAACTCCGTAAAACCAAAAATTTTAAAAAGGCTAATAACCGATAGAAATCAATAAGTTTAAATCGAATAAAAGTTTTACGAAATCAAAGATCTATGAAATAACAGATGATAAATGTCATTAGGGTTTTCGCTTTTCTTTAATTCTACCGGCGTTAAAAGTGACCATAAGCAACTTATTATTAATTTCAGTCAGTCGACAAGAATACCAGAGATGAACCTGAAGATGAGAAGCTAAAGTGCATGTTTTGGGTGTGCGTGTCACGTGCCGTGGGTGCATCGCGTAGTGTAATGTACGCGATGTATCACCGCATAACAATCGTGATAGCGGCTGCCTTTTGTGCGGGTTGCCATATTTCAGGCAACCGAACTTTTTTTTCGGCTCACATACGAACGCGGAATGCTTGACAATCAGCCGACCATTGCGGCGGCCGCATTGTGGTTTGTGGAACCGTCATGTAAAAGCATGTATATTCGTAAAAAGGTATATTCAAATCGTATTCGTTGGTATCTCGCAAAAATTTATCGCCTTATTCCGCTTTAAAGCACTTGCGCTCTATTAATAATAATAAATCGTATAAAGAGCTGCACTATTTTGGCTTTGGATTGTATTAAAATTTAAAAGTATTATTATTTTAGGTCAAGTATCTTATAATAAAATAATTTTTGCCTAAAAAGTGTAATGTAAATTATACATTTTTTAAGTTGCTGAATATATAATGATAGCATTTTTACCTGTAACAATTAACTATCTTTATTAATTTTTATCTGTCATTGATTTTGCCATGTTAGATTTAGCATTATTAAAGCATTTAATTTAAAAGTATTTTCTTAATTTTTAATAAAAGTATATTATCAGAGAAAAATAAACTATAATATAAATAATTAAATAAGTGAAATAAAACACCTACTGCATTTAAGAAAATCTTATTTTGATGTCTTTAAAACAAATCTTGTGTGTCTACTTTTTATTATCTTAGACAAAACATATCGTGTTTAGCGACTAAAAAAACACAAGATTAATATATGTATATATAATTTATGTTATACTTTTTAAATAGAAATAGATATTCTTTTACTCTTGTTCCTACTGTCTCTCAAGAAAAGTTAGAGTTTTCAGGAAGAAAATGATATATTATCAACGCAAAGTGAGGAAGCTGGAAGTGTTATGACACAGAAGAATTTTATTGTACTTTTTGTTACATGAGCCGTGGCCTAAAAATTCGTCGAAAGAAATGTGATCACAGATGAAGATGTAGAGGGTCGTGCGGTTGTCCTCAGAGTAAAATTTTCACCGTTTCCTAGATTTCAGCAAGTATCCCGCGACGCCCAAATCCAGATACCTGAAATATTATACATAAGTGAGAAAGAGAATCCATACACATTTTTACATATAATTAATATTATTTTGCAAAATCAACAATATAAACATAAAGAATACATTTTAATTAATTTTTTTTTTCACATATTTGTTTTTAGAATTAACTATATAAAATACATTTCTCTCTTCAATCTTGGTGTATATACATATATATATATATATAATTCAGATTTTATTTTGCATTAGAGAAAATTTTGTATTAATATATTACGTTTTTTTTGTTTCATTATCAAGCAAAAATTAAACGTTAACAAATTTTATTTACACAATAATTGTTTAACTATCAGTAAACAATAATCGGGCAAATTTGTGCTGAGAATTCAGTAACATCAAAACTATTATCGGTAGTTGGTATTAACTAAGGTTTCTTAGTTTTGTTTTAAAAGTTATAATCGTGTACACTAATATAATTTGTATTGTAATTTAATCACCACATTAATACTTTGGTACTTTTTGGAGATTATAAACTAGAGATATATAAACTAATTAATTCAAATTAGATTTTATCAATATATTGGTTTTTCCAGGAAAATATTTGTTTTTTTTTTTTTTCAATTCACCTCCTTCGCGCTGTAACGATGCCACGTTTCTCCCTTTTTTCCAGCGTTATACGGCTTCCATCAGTGGAAACGAGTCTGGATGCAATTGCGGTTGGTTTTTCTGGTGGACCAGTAGTTCCTGACGGCACGTTCGACAATAATCTTTTGCCCTGACGATTTTCCTTTGATTTTCTTCTGACATTTAAGTCCGATGATACGACAATTTCATCAAATGTCTGGCCGAAAAATGCTGCGTAATTATGGAGAAAGTTAAATAAAAATAATGTAAAAAACTAGGGAAGAGAGTACAATAAAAAATATTTTAATTGAAAAAAATTTTCAAATAAATCTTTCTTTAATAAAAGAAACACAAATAAACACGCGCGCGCGACAATAGTTACATAAAGTATTATTTACAAAAAAAAATTTTAATGTTATTAGATTCAATTTATTTTATTTTAATTGAATTTATTTTATTTTATTTCAATTTATTTTATTTTAATTGAATTTTATATAATTTATATGTATATCTACGCAAAAAAAAATTGTAAAATAAATACATTTTTTGTTTTTATACTTACGTTTTTCATTAGATGCCGTTCCCTGAGCATTGATTATGACACAGATTGAACTGAGTACCAAAAGGGCTAAAACTCTTATCATTTTGAGACGGAAATTTTAATATGTCCAAAGATCGAAATTTTTGTTATCCTATAAAGTAAACAAACAGAAATAATAAGATACAAGACAAAATATAAGATAAAATATAAAATTATCTCTAATTAATGCAATTCTTTGTGCGGTTACTTTACGCCTACGCAATGAGAAATTCTCAGCATTCGTCGGCTTTAGACAGAAGCGTTAAAAGACCTTCGACGATTCCGCAATCGCTATCCGTAAGAACACGAGTTCGAAGAATTACTAATTGAATCACTTTCTAGAGCGGTCAGCGTTGGTAGAATCTTACGTAAAAGCAACGAGATTGTGCAATTCGACGGTGTTATCGCAACCGGACGGTCACGTTGACATTACACAAAATATACGCATTTCATACATAGATGATATTCAAATATCTCCTACAAATTAGTATTTTTTAACAAATGTCCGCGCTAAGAATATTTTATAAAAAATTGAAATAGTTAATATTGAATTTAAAAAGATTTATGCAAAGTGTGTATCTAAAATAATAAATTAAATAATGTGATATATATGCTTTATATATTTGTTTTTTTGTCTCCTCTTTCTAGTAAACAAGAAATTATACTGAGATCAGCATTATGCTATCTCGATCACGGTCACGTGATCGCGTAATGAATAAGAATAACGGAAACTCGAAAAGATATCTTGAGGCATTTAAATAATGCTGTCAAAAATTATAATATTTTTTAAATCTTTGTATATCATTTTGATCTCTTTATAAATTTTACAATTTTTACACCTCAGCCGTAATATCGATTCAAGAAAGACGAATAGAGAAACCTACCGAGTCTCATATCGATCGCGATAGAAAATGAATCATACCGAATTCAGCACTACGATTGACTCTTATCACTGTTTATCGCGCGACGTTTTTGCTTGCGACTTCGCGAAACGATAAGAACGAGATTCCTTTACAATCGATAGGACTCACTTATCGGTACCAAGGGGTCCTCGGGGACTTAGCACTTACTACTTAGAGCAATACGTACATCTCGACTTACCGGCGATAAGTTGAGGATACTTTCCGAGTCGACAACCGCACGAGAAATGCGAGCACAATAACGCGGGAGCCTTCAAGAAAACATCGCGGGTTTACTATAGTGCGTGGAGAACAGGAACCTGGGTACCACCAGGAGAAGGCGCTTTAAAAGCGTCATGTACTGTAGTTTGTTGCACCGGCCGGACCACTTTCTATTTCATTTTTTTCCTCTCGATTCTCTCCATCTCTCTCACTCTCTCTTTCTCTCGCTCCCTCCCCTTTTGATTTTCTCTCGCTTTAGTCGAGCAATTCTTGTACTCTTTCTCTTTTTGTACAGACGGAGGGACTGGTTTACCGGCTGGCAGGGCCGTAGGTGCCCAGGAGCGGCTAAATAATGGTTAACGACAGGACGGACCTTTAACGAGCCTCTTTGACGCATCTCGAGTGTCGTGAATGTTATTTCTTTAGAGTAGACGTCGCTATGATATAGCATTGTTTAAGGATCGGCCGATGATCCTTCGAGATAATTTTTTTTCCTTATATATAAAGAAAGGCTAAGATATAAATAATTGTTTATTTAAATAGATAGATTTTATATTAATGATGACGATGATGAAATCAAGCTATTAATCCTGAGCTATTGATACTAATTTAGAGCGCATCCTATTCTTTCTAAAAAAAAGTTGGAATCAATCAAGTTTTTGATTCTAAATAATCTTGAAATATAATTTAACGATCTTCGGTAATTTACAAAATAATGGAGTACTATAAATATTATTAACTTGAATAATTAACGAAAAAATATTATTTTTCAAATGTTCAGTCTTTTTCTCCGGCTGTCATACTTTCTGCCATTTTTATCACGAATATCATTATGAAGAAATATAAAAAACAATCTATAAAATTAATATATACATATGCAAAAACTCTTACGACGCATATAAAACACAACTGTAATGATGCATTTATTTTATGTACAGATAAATCAACTTACATGATGATACGGTCGGTAAAACGTATAATTATTATTTTGCAAGCGTTTTACACAAATGGTTCTAAGAAAAAAATTAAGGAAATTTTTAATAACAATGTTAAATAAAGCATAATATTAGTCATTTAATTTTTATTTTTATACGAGTTTCTTTCTTTCTCTTTTATCCCGAACCATTTGTTTATATTTAAACAAATCACTCTTCAAACGATAAATATTTTACTGGCAATAATTATTAAAATTACAAAATTGATTATTCCTCCCGTCCATAAATGTATGTTTCGCTAAACAACAAATACATTAATTTGCATTTTGCCAAAAATTTGCGACGAACGCATCCTCTGCATTCGTTCTCGATAGGGCGCCGTTCCCTTTGGTTGTCTGAGAAAGGAGTGAGTGAAAAGGAGAGAGAGAGTATTCTGAAGCGGAGGACGCTGCACCGGCGAAGGATCCTGTGTGCAGCTCGTCCCCGGTCATTGCACGGGACTTTTCGGATCTCGATTTCAGGTCCTCGCTCCTTTACAGGGCCTTCCTCCTCCCTTTGCCTTTCCTATCCTTTTGTGCCGTTTATCCAGCGACCCTTCGTCTCGCGACCCGGCGTCTTCTCCCCACTACGTTGTCTTGCAATTCCTCCATCCTTGCCCTTCTCGCTTCGGGTTTATCCTACGTCTCGCTTGTTGGTGCACGAATCGCGGCGCTACGTCGCGATATTTTTGCAGGTTTTATTTTGGAGAACATCTGGTAGTTGGCACGCGGACAAAGGAAACTTGCTCTCTCAGGAAATCTCAGGAGGCAAGGGGGTGGCTCGCGCCCGCGGTTAGGCTTATTTACTTGTTCCTAGTGACGTAGAATGTTTGTAAACAATGGGCCCACAATGATGGCGGAGAAACGATGGTAGTAAAATAAATTAGGGGTGATTCGGGGCCATACAATTCCTAGTATCTCTGCAAAAGATAGAAAATGTCGAAAATAATTATTTGAAATATATACATTATATTCTTCTGCTTTTTTCTACTAGTATAATATTTATATCAACTTTTTTCTGCAAATATATATAATTGCTTAAAATTGATGAACATGAAAACATATAATATAATAAGTAATTTTGAACATATATTGAGATTTTCTATCGCGATCGTTAAATTTAAATGTAAAGTATTATCAAAAAACGATATGTGTAAAAATCGTATTACTTAAAGAGGAAGGATGCATCGCGCAGAAAAGATCTTATTGTTAACAAGTTCGAAGTAGCTGAATCATTTTTAATGAAAAGAAGTAAGCCTCTGGCAATCCGCTAATTACATTTAATGATTGCGTAAAGAAGGTCGCGTCGACACACAACCGTGGATTACGTATATTTAAAATCGAATTACGAAAACAGCAAAGGCGGATGCATCATTGTCTCTCGATTTTATGCCGCAGCATAATAAAATGTTTTACAACGTTATGCAAAAATTTTAAATACACACAAATAGAATAATAAGCATAAGCCTAAAAGTCTAGAAAAATAATAAATCATATTAGGAATCTCACATTTGTATAAAAAGCATTTAGTATAATTATAGAGATATATCTCAAAATTAAATAAAAATTATTTTGCAACAATTTATGCATCGTCAAACTTAAAATTCAAAATTGAGATCATTCTCGCCATGATTATTTTCTACGTCGGCAATCCGGGACAACCTGATTTAAACTCGCTCGCGGCTCGGGCCCCGGGGCTATCTGATTCCCCTCAAAGGAACAATGGCCATTTACTGCATGTCCAAGCGTCGCAAGTGTGTGCATAATCGACACTCCGATTCGCGTGTAGGTGCGTCATCTCGAGAGATGAAAACGCGGACCGGTTCGCCGGACGCGCCGTCCGGGAGGAGAGTCGTACGTACCTACGGGCCCCAAAACAACAATATGGCGTCTGGCCGTCCCTTTAAAACGAGTTAATCCGTCTGTCTGGCCGTCTGCCGATCGCCTGAGAACCAAGAAGATTCATTTCCCCTTTGTTCATTCTTTTTCACACGTACCCCGAAAGGGCCATGCTTCAATGGCACAATGCGCAAACGCCGCGTCAGCTCACATTCGCGGGGCCTTTCCGGACAGGTCCCATACACACATACACACAACACGCATATATACATATACATATAACACACGTACTCGCTCGTATTCGCGCGCGTATAATCGCACACAATCCGGCGAAAGTGAAATATACGCCCGTACTCCTCGACGAGGATTGTTGCGTTTTTCGGGGCCCGCCGGACAGATGTTTCATTTGCGATCGGTCAACAACGCGGCGCGGGTTGTCAGGGGCGCAGCGAAATCGCGGCGATATAATGCGAATCGCGGATTCCCGGGGTCCGACCATCGTGCCCCCGGGTTCATTGACCCCACGCTCGGGACGAGCTCGACGCAATTTCGTAGGCGGCCGCAACCTCGCAACCTTGCAGAGATATTACGAGTGATGCGGCAGCATCCTTGGACTTTAATCTCTCTCAGAAAGCGAAAGATGCAATATTAAGGAAATATATCCGATATTCTATTTATAATATAGAATTATTGAACAAAATATTAACACATAATAATAATAAATTATATAATTTTAATATAATAGATATAATAGATATAATATAAGAATCTGATTTTAACAATCATAGCGAAAATCTTTGCAAAAGAATAATTTGAGATTTTTTATAATATTCTTTTTATCTTTTAAAATATAAAAAATATGTTTCTTTTTTTTGCATATATATTTGCGCGTAATATGCTGGAAGTATAAATTGGTTAATTAATCGCAGACAAACAAGATGATTAATATAGTTGCACGACGAGACGCAAATAAATACATCAATTAACATATTTAATTCTTCATTCACGTATTATGCAATAGCTATATAATGATATTGACAGAAAACAAAATTAGGAAATTTATACGTATATAAATATAGTAGACTTTTAATTAATTTAATTGGATTTTTAATTAAATGCACATATTCCGGTTTACGATATATTAAGATGAAGATGAAAAGAGATCTGTGGTCGAACATATGCTTACTCTTTTAAAAATTTAAAATCCGTTGTATCCCGATGAAGACTGAGCTGCGCTGAACGAAGCTGAGAAAGGCCCGATATTGAAACTCGCACTCTGTGCATTGGCCCCGCTTTGTCCTCCACCATAAGGACCACCTCCACTTATAGATCCTGCTGATGCTGAGGCAAAAGATGTTCCTTGTCCGGTATGATGATAGTTGCCGTAGTCCGGTTGCCATCTGCGTGAATCAGAAAGTAGGATGCGAACGATTATTTTTCTTGCATTCTTCAATTATAAACAGATATTCGTGGAAAGATGTTAATTCTTATTATGTTTAATAAATTTATTATTGCTGTTTGTTTCGGCAATTCGATATAGGTATACATATTTTATAAAATGTAAATCAAATATTGTTTTCTTCAAAGTGATATCTATAATGATAATAGAGTTATATTGAAAAAAATATTGTGTGTGGTATTAATTGATTCTTAAGAAATCACATTAAATATTTAAATAGATATAACTTTCTAAGATACAAAATCAGATAATTTAAATTGAAAATATGTATATGATAATTATTTTTAATTTGTATGTGGTAATTATTTTATATTTTTTATAAAAATTACTGGCAAAAAATATAATTACAGTATTAATTGCTAGTAGTATCATTCGCGTGATTTTAATTGTTAAACAATTATTTACATACCCTCCACCGCACCCTCCGTAACGGCGGCATCCATGTCCATGAGGCTTATTGTGGGAAAATTTTCGCTTATGTCCAAAACGAAAATAGGGTGCATTGTCATCGTAATCAGAATAATCGCCGTAATTGCCCAACAAACCATATTGTGGCGATCTCTGTTTTCTCGCAGCAACTAGATAACATATAATAATATATATAATTAGTTATATTTATTTATATATTAATTTTTAGGTAATATCCTTGGAATTTTCAGAAAAAGATCTTTTATTATTATAATTTGTAATATACTCTTATAATATTTGCCAGCAAATTAATTATATTAAGACAATCTGTTTATTATAGCAAACCTTGAATAATATTGTCAATTAAATTTTAATCACTAACCAGTTTCAGATTCATTATTCACAGTTATTACAACTGGATCTAGCACATCAGAATCCGCCACTATTTCCGTCGGTTTACCGTGCGATTCTTTCAGAAAAAACACACCGAGCACCATCGTTAAAAGTAGGACTCTTCTCATCGTGAAACGGAAGTGTTACTGTTACTTGTCGAACGTCTCAAAAAAGATTCAAAGATATTCTTTCGTTCTACGTGCTTTTATAGGAAGTCCATTCACTGTCAAAATTCAAGGTAGTCCCATAATTTCACAATAATGCTAGCTACAAGTGTTAAGAGATGGTCATTGGTCCTCACAAAGTGGACGACCTTCCGTTCCCAGGGACGGCCGGAAGTAGACCGGAGACCAATACACGTAGGTGTGTAAAGATAGAATCTTTATATATACTAATGGAGATATTAATGCGAGTTTGACTTTGATCAAATATCTGAAAGTATTGCACTTCCATTCTCTTACAGACTTATGTATGCTTTTTATAGGATTCCAGGAAGAGGAAAATAATTTCGCTTTTTACTTATCAACAATAAATTTTTGTAAGAGACTTACTAATAATATATATATATAT
>NW_021853570.1:2088724-2099334 GCF_003651465.1 Formica exsecta
TCTGTCGAAAGTGAACAACTTCTTTCAAGAACGACCGGAACTAGATCGAAAATATCATATATACATATAAAATTCTCATATAAATAAGATTTAATATGTAGTAATTTTTTGATTACATGTTCAAAAACATATCGCACGCCTTGAATTTGTCTTCTGTTGCATCTTATATGTATATATATTGTGTAGCCCTCAAGAAGAAAAATTAAAATAAAGTGTTACAAGATTTTTATTTTACTATGCTAAAACTATAGCATAAAACGTAAAACATTTATATATAATTATGATTAATAATATTCATGAATTAAGGAAGATAGAAAACCACTCAAGGAGATTCACTCTGTAATCAGGAAAGATCATAATAATAGTTATTACCTGTTTCAACGATTCAAGGTGCGCAAGTAGTATTTAAATATTGCTCAAAGATAAGGCTATATCTAAGCGCCAATTGTGAATCATTAAGATAATAATCATAAGATAATAAAAAGATTACACTAATTTTTATTATCTTTAATAAGAAACTTGGAAGAGAGAAATTATTTATAATTATTCATAAATTATCACATATATATATATTTATAATTTTTATAATTATTAGTGATTTACCAGTATTACTAAATAAGTATACATGCAAAAAAATATTTTGAAATATTTTTATTTAATTGCGCATTAAACATAGATACATTAAATATATAATTGAACAATTTTCGTATACATTCTGCAGTTTTATAAATATTATTATATATAGTAATAAATAAATTTATTAAGTGCTTATTATATACCATCTTTTCTTTTTATAAATTAATTTTGCTTTAGTGGAATCGCGCTTGTTTGCGTATAATCTGGATACAGTTCCCTTACCAAAAAGGGATTAACGTCTGAACGAAGGGTAAAATTGACTCTTCTGGTCGTTGACCCCTATCTGTAGACTTCACTGTTCGCCCGATTCACAGGTCACTTTCTTACAATGTCTGTAAGAGGTACCTGTAAGCTCTCATTGTTTTCGAATTTGGATGTAACAAAAAATATATTTCATTTCTTAAATGAAAGTTAACGAACAATTAAATTCATGCTTCAAACGAATATATCATAATTTTAATAAAATATAAGAATACAGTTATGTTATATTCAGTGTAAGAATTCAAACTTACCTTATTCTGTTCTTTTTTTACTCGCATATAATATGCTTTTATTCTCGTAAAATCGCCTGATAAATCTCAACGTCTTACGTCATTTTTAACAGCTATAAAAATACATTATTTATGAGTATTTGTCAATCAGCACTTCTTATCATCTGCATTTTCAAAAAATACTTTACATTAAATACTTACATGCTTACATATTGCATGGTAATATGTTATATAAGAAATTGCGAAATGACACGCCAAATCTATTATATGCATTGCATATATAATAATAAATGACAATTGCGGAAAATCATGGAATAAATGAGACGCATGCAGTGTGAAACCGATTATCAATAATTACGTATTAATTGCAAAAATTTCATAAGAGTTGTGGCGGGATCGGACAAACAGACGTCAGAATCGATTCTCTTTGAGCATCTTCTCTCTTTTCATTTTTCTCTCTCTTTCTCCAGCATTTTTGCGATTCTCTCTTCCGTTTTCCTCGTATACACACGCGCGAAACAAGTCGAACGAGTTCTTATCCCCGTTGTTTCCGAGAGACGCTTGCCATCGTGAGAATAAAGACAAAGAAAAATATTGTCGATGGTATTGTTACTTTGATTATGTCTACAAAATTAATATTTCTATTTATTGGATTTTTTATTAACACATATTTATAATAGTAGACATAAATTATAGGCCTTTTTATTTCTTATATTTACACATTTGTTACATTGTTTGGATATAGATTTGCCTTGTAAAAAAAATTTAAGCAATATGACAAAAGCTGATTTAAATTGTACCATACGATATGATATGACAAAATATAAATATATTGCCATTGTCGTGTCTGCTGATAAATGCGCGAGAGTTTTTGTCACGCAGAAAGTATACTTCAAGTTACACAAACAATTTATCTTGCGCCAAATTAAAGAAATATCTAGAAATCTCTCTTCTCTTTTCTCTTTGCCTGCTAAAGACAAGCAAAGAATTACAATTTAAAGATAGAAATTACGTTTTTATAAAAAACAGTACTACAAATAAATATTAACTAAACATTATGTGACGTTGAGGAAAGGCATAAAAAATCTACCTCAACAATTTTTAATATTGTTATCAAATTTAAAAAAAAATATATGTTACAATCACGTCTTTATCACAAAACAATATTAAAAAATGAAAAAAATAACAAGGATTATTTAGTAAGTGATTTGTTGATTTAAAGTATTAGTGCTTTTGGATAAATTACTAATAAAACTGTACGACATAGAATACAAAGTATGCTGTTAATCTATGATTTCGAAAGAAAATGCAGAAAGATGCAAATATATTTAATTTGATCTCTCTCGAAGATCTTATTCAGCAATTATTCTTTATGAATTGTACAATTGAAACCGCATTTATTTTTCGAAATCTGAAGAATAATCAATACGATTTCTTTTTATACGAACGTATTGCATAAAGCAAAGAGCAAGAAATAAAAGATAAAACAATAATTATTTTAACCAGGATTTGAATTTCACGGACAACATTTGAGTACATTATATATTGTTTCTTATATTCTTATAATTATTATAATATTTCAGCATTTTGGCACGTTTCATATGAATCACAGGTCCAAAGTTAAAAGAAGGCGATCTAAACGCAGCTATATAATTTAAGTATACTTATAAGTAAAAAGAGAGTATTCAGTTAAAACCTTATAAATGCTTAGTATAAAAGTGATTTGATCTGAGACAGATACGTCATCCTCGATTAACTAATTTAAACATCAGTTTCGTTTATAGATTATTTCTTTTCACTTGTATTCAAAGGATTGTTTATCTTAAATTCTAACATCGCAATTTTTTAATTTTAGTCAAATATTTCCTCATATTGAGCAAAACAATGTTTGATCTGTCTCTAGTGTATTTCGTGGGACAAATATAAATACAAGTATTAAGTTAAGGTTTTTTAAGTGCTCTAAATATACTAGAAATTTTAAAACCATCTCGATTATCTACTTACTCTTATACAATCTCTAATAAATGCTCAAGAATGTATGCAAATGAAAATGTCTATTCTCAAAATCAAATTAATTCCAATTTCGAGAACAGCTTCAATTGACGATCATGATTCTTAAAGATGCGTACAAATTTATAACTCATGATTATAAATTTGAACATATTATTAGATAATGTCATGGTATATACGTTTCTAATTTTATATAACATTCCGTCATAAAACTAAGTAATAACTGCGTCATATTCGCATCGGTTACGTTTACTCGTGAAGTATCAAAACATGAATAACGAGTATTATGTCGCTCTTGCAGTTAAGGAGATCCTCGTCTGTATGTTTCGTTGTATCACAATGTTTAACTGAAGATCAACATATGTCTGGTGTCGGCCGAGGATGACGCATGGCTTGAGGCTGAACTCTTTGATCCTATTTCACCATAAGTTCCAGAAGATGCATCACTGGACGCGTGTGCGTCGGCATTCGCAGATCCTGATCCATTTGTGAAGGCTGACGATTTGCTGGAGCTGGTCGCCGATGCCGATCCGCCGTTGGTATGCGCGTTGGACACAGCGTCGGAGATAGCTTTGGACGAGCCACTTCCGGACGCAATTGCATTAGAAGACGCTTGAGCGTTGGCGTTTGAGCCTGCGGGATGGAATAGCGAATCATTTAATTACGATCAGTCCTGATGCCAAAGCCTCCGCCATGGACGACGCTGACGCTTCGGCCTCGGGGCTTAGGCCTGTGGAAAAGCGAACACGAAAAGCTCTATTACGACTGATAATGGACATGAAGACACAAATACAGATGATTAAAAAAACTTCAGAACGGGTCCTTCACCGTGTTGAGTGAATTTTTTCGTATCCAATGGTCGTTGTATCACAATGCTTAAAGTCATGCATGATCGATGAATGTCGACGAAATTGCTGGAAATACACACGATGACGTGATATCTGTGATGATTCGGCAACGTGCAACTTAGAGGCTGATTTGTAGTGACGTTGAACGACTGGTTTTTGAGAGCTCAGTCGTTAATCGATAATAATACATGGCTTAAGATAATTTTTCATCTCTTGTATAATACGCGGGATAAAACATGCGCTGGAAATTTTAAGAAGAGGCGCATTGTTTGATCGATGGTCATTTAAATGATGAATATTTACACATAATAAGATGTTATGCGACTGACAATGTTAACAAGGCGTTACATAATGTAATAATAACTTAAAAAAAAAAATTGTTTCTAATTCTAATGAAATAATAACTATTTAGCTGTCAATTTAAAAAATTACATGCTTATGCCTTTAACTATTGAAGTTTTAATTTGCATGCACAAATTTTGAAAATGACTGTTTATCATGGATTACGCAATACGCAATACAGATTTATATATAAAATATAAAATACCTCCTCCGGCTGATCCGCCGAATCCACCGAATCCTCCACCATGTCCAGAGCCTGATCCTTTAACACCATCTCCGTATCCACTAAGAACATTACTTGAACTTCCAGCATTGGCATTAGCGTTTGCATTAGCATTAGCACCAGAAGAGCCTCCGCCATATCCACCGAGGTTCGATCCAGAAGAACTGCCTTGTCCATATCCACCGCTGCCTTGACTACCGAATCCTCCATGACCTCCAGATCCTCCGGGGACATTTCCGTGACCGCCAGATCCTCCGAGAACAATTCCGTTACTTCCGCCAGCGGCTCCAGCATTAGCATTAGCATTAGCATTAGCATTAGCATTAGCACCAGAAGAACCTGTGCCATATCCACCAAGGTTTGATCCGGAAGAGCCGCCTTGACCATATCCACCGCTGCTACCGAATCCTCCGTTACTTCCAGATCCTCCGAGAACGGTTCCGCTACTTCCATGGCCGCCGGATCCTCCGAGGACGGTTCCGCTACTTCCGCTAGTAGCTCCAGCGTTGGCATTAGAATTGGCACCAGATGAACCATATCCTCCAAGGTTTGACCCAGAAGAGCCGTCTTGTCCATATCCACCGCTGCTACCAAATCCTCCGAGAACAGTTCCCTGACTACCGGATCCTCCAAGAACGGTTCCGCTACTTCCATGACCGCCGGATCCTCCGAGAACGGTTCCGCTACTTCCGCTACTAGTTCCAGCGTTGGCATTAGAATTGGCACCAGATGAACCATATCCTCCAAGATTTGATCCAGAAGAGCCGTCTTGTCCATATCCACCGCTGCTACCGAATCCTCCGTTACTTCCAGATCCTCCGAGAACAATTCCGTTACTTCCGCCAGCGGCACCAGCATTAGCATTTGCACCAGAAGAACCTGTGCCATATCCACCAAGGTTTGATCCGGAAGAACCGCCTTGTCCATATCCACCGCTGCTACCGAATCCTCCGTTACTTCCAGATCCTCCGAGAACGGTTCCGCTACTTCCGCTACTAGTTCCAGCGTTGGCATTAGAATTGGCACCAGATGAACCATATCCTCCAAGGTTTGACCCAGAAGAGCCGTCTTGTCCATATCCACCGCTGCTACCGAATCCTCCGTTACTTCCAGATCCTCCGAGAACGGTTCCGCTACTTCCATGGCCGCCGGATCCTCCGAGGACGGTTCCGCTACTTCCGCTAGTAGCTCCAGCGTTGGCATTAGCATTGGCACCGGATGAACCTCCAGCTTGTCCTCCGAATCCACCAAAGCTCGGACCACCTGATCCTTGACCTTCGTAACCACCAAGACCGGTTGATCCGGAAGAACCGCCGTATCCGCCTGATCCAGATATCGGACTGCTTTTGACTGGTCCTCCTCCAATAGTACCGGCATTGGCATTAGCACCAGCGTTAGCTCCTGCTGATCCGTGCGAGCCCGAAAGTCCTGATCCAGAAAATTGTCCGGGATATGTTGTAGGGATGCCCTTGGGCTTCTCGCCCAAAACAATACCATCTGAACCACCTGGTTGATATTTTACTCCTCCTGCTCCTCCCGCGTTACCATGGGATGCGCCGCCACTGAGGAACGGATTATTTGCACCTATCGATTGATGTCCGGTAGTACTGGCTCCAGCGTTTGCATTGGATTGAGCGTTGGCAGTGGCATCACTACCGGCACCGGAATATCCACCGTTTAAAAACGGATTGTTTCCGCCGACTGGACTTGATGGAACTGCTGGATAATTGCTACCTTGTTGTCCTCCGTAATTTCCATGTCCTCCTAAGATACCGCCGCTACCGCCGCTACTGCCTGCACCTGCTTGAGCGTTGGCGTTAGCGTTAGCATTAGCATTAGCATTGGCATTTGATCCCGAGCCGCCTGATAAGAAGGGATTGCCACCATAAGATCCTTGTTGTCCAGGATATGTTCCTTGAATACCACCATTTCCGTAACCATTAGCTGTAAGAAAAAAGATTAATTAAATTTTAATTTTTTTTTCTGTTTCATAATTATATATAATTATTATTATTATATATAATTATTATACTATTATAAACAATAGTTATTAAATATAATTAGCATGTGTGGCACGAAAGTCACGTAATTTATGCTCTCAGTCTCAGTCACGTATAATGTCAGATTCTTCGTTTGTATCTTTTTTATTCAGATACGAGTTATAAAAAAAAAATATTAAAAGCATTATTAATAAGGTCCTTATTTGTGGACGTTGCAATATACTGTTAAAAAATCTCACGAAACATAAAATAAAATTTTCACAATCTTTGATTAGATTACGATATAAATGCAAGAAATATCTGCTGATTTACATATTCTTGAATGCGATTCTTGTCCAATATAAAACTTGTGCAAGACATTTCAACGAAAAGAAAAATACATAGAACGATTAAACACGTTAATCTCATAAAAAGCTATGCAGAGGAATAGAGCATCCGGAAATCCTGGTCCATTGTGATCCAAAGTCTTAGTTGTCATCCAGCGTCGTTTGTACACAAATAAGATATACATAAAGATCAACAACGAGTCAATTAGATATAATTATGAGCCTCTTCGTCATCAGGAAGAATTACATAAAAGACAATGCAGAAAATTTGCAATGCTGCCACCCATTAGTGCATAATCCCAGCGAGTCGATGATCACGTGATAATTTTCGATCATGAAGTATCACCTTGGTTAGGTGCTGGCTCCTCGATAATGATGATCTCGACGGGCTGTTGCTTCGGTTTACCTCCGTAATGCGGCCGACGATGGTGATAATGATGACCTGGACGATGATGATACGGCGGATATTGCGCTGATGGTGAATCTTCGACGATAACAATTGGTATCACAGCGTCTCCTTTACCGACTCCCTGAGAAATTGGTCGATAGGAAGGCTGTTGGGGCGTTGGATATACTGAAGGAGTTGGTTGAGAGATCGGTAACGTGTTTACCGGAATTACTTCTATCTGATCTACTCTTCCGCCAGGATATTTGCCTGGGACCACATTTATTCCACCGCCACCCGCGGCGTTTGCAGCCGCATTCGCGTTCGCATTAGCATTAGCATTGTCGATGACCTTAGGTCCAGAAGGTACTGGATAATAAGAGCTGCCCGGAAAAGCTCCGCCACTGCCACCATTGCCAATGGTGTTGGCGTTCGCATTAGCGTTAGCGTTAGCATTAGACTGAGAGCCACCGTGACTTCCGTAATTCGGTTGACTGACTTGATAAGGAACCTGACTGACACCGGGACGGTGATAACCGTTATTCACGCCATTATCACCATAACCCCCCAGGGTTCCCGAAGAACCGCCATAACCACCTACGTTAAAAGCGTATCGCTTATTAACATATTAATGATAAAACAATAATGATAAAAATAAAAATTTAAATAGCTGAAAAAATTAATATAATAAAAAAATATTATTTTAAAGTATAAAATAATAAAATAATTATTATAACGATATGGAACCTACCTTGTGCATTAGCGTTAGCGGACGCTTGCGCGTTGGAATCGCCGTATCCTCCGTATCCTTGAGATTGAGCATCCGCTTTCGCTGAAGCCGAACCACCTCCGTTCGCCGACGCCGACGACGAGGCTGAAGACGAGGAAAATCCACCTCCGATTCCGATCGGACCGAGATTTAAACCTCCTCCTACCGATTGGGAGTTAGCTTGGGCGTTAGCTTGGCTGCTTGTACTCTTAGGCTTGAAAATTCCTAACGGGTCCAGCAAACTACCAACATTGCCGCCGACCAAATCGCGTAATACACCTTTGCACAAGGAATAAAATATTATAAGGTTTTCGAACATATATTGAACGATAATGACATAGAAATTGTTTCAAGTTGCTCCATAATTTCTTTTATTTATAAATTCTTCGATAAACGTGTTTAATAAAAAATTGTTTAATAAAAGAGAGAGCTTAGAAATATTTAAATTTATACTAAAAATTGTCTTAAGTTGCTCCATAATTTCATGTATTTATAAATTTTTCGATAAATGTATTAAAGAATTTAATAGAAAAATTTAAACATATTTAAATTCATACGAAAAACCGACAGTTAACTTGACATTTATAAGTTCATATAAATAAAAACTATTCTGACCTAAATATTAAGTTATCATCGTATTATACAAATATTTGGAAAGAAGCCTGGCAATAATCGAACGCTCAAGTTTATTGCCAAACAAAAGGAAAAGAGATTTCTTTTTAATCGAAAACTCACCTGGTCTTGCGGAGGAATTTTTAATCAATAGAAGCACCACCACGGGCACCAAACACTCGAGCAATCTCATGACGATTTTCACTTTCGCAATAAACCGATTATTTGCCTATCACGCACGATATTTCTTCTTGTTTTGTCTGTTTCACCGATATCTCGATGGTCGAAGAGTCAAGAGCGACTGAAGCTCTCTCACGAAGACAACATCTTATATACGATACACGCGTGGATTTTACGTCGGACAATAATTGATCCTCTTCCTCTCTTTCTCTCTCATCACGCTCGTCGCCTTTCCGTTTAGGATATCTTACAATTATTTTTTTCTGTGAGATTAATGTTAATTCCGAAAAACATCGCATTTTGGAGACAGCACACTTCTATATTACAAATTCTATTGTAATTTTAACGTTAAATAATTATTACAACACCAACGATTATCAGAACGAGAAAAACTGGTGATGTGACAAAAGTTTTGCCGCGAATGTCGCGCATGGAATCGACTATCAAGGTCCGCTTATATTTCGACGAAGCGTTTACACATTTTCGAATCCCGGGATATTCCTTGCTATTCTATTGGAAAATGATTGGTAGTTTAAGTGAACATTTTATCATTATTCATACGGGATTTCTACTCCATTTATGTGATGGGAATTTTTTGTAGGAACAATCCAGAAAAAGTGATTTTTATGATTTATTCCATATTAGAAGGAAACTGTAAATGTGTATGAAAAGAATTCTTGAAGAAATGTAAAAGAGAAAATAATTAACAGAGAGTTATCTCTTTTTCTTTGTTTTTAAATAAATGTGATGCTTTTTTTATTTTCCAGTTCTTTGTGAATTATCTAAGCGGTTTTCGTTTAAAAAATATTTGCAAATAATAATTTGCAATTTTATGTTATTATAATATTAATTATTATAATATTATTAGCGCGTTTGTGATTACAATTATTGACATTTTCATCATGATTATTGTTACACGTACATTTAGATGCACAATAATATATACAATATATATTATAGCTATATTATGCAATAAATTTATCACAAGATAAAAATTTTATATAAAATTGACCGGATTCATGTATATTTTATGTAATTATAAAATAGCATTCAGGATTAGAGGATATTATTTCTGAAATATTATTCTCAGTTCTTGCATAAGCAATAAATTTAATGCAAGAAAAATATTGATTTCCAAATAGCCTTAGCAACGTAGTAACATCATTTGCAATTTAACCAGTCAAGAAGACAAATCCCATATGCATAACGATTTCACTGAATTTTGTCTCCTTTTTATATCGGTGATAATTAATCATAGACAGATGATATTAAGGCTTTTATTACAAATTTTAACTATATTTAAAATCACGTGAAAAAAAAACAAATTTTTTTATAGATAGAACAAGTACACATAGACGTATCGTTGAAATTCGGTCTCGATTAAAAACATTATATGAATTATTTAAATAAGTAAAATGTTCTGATAAGAATTCTCGAGACTATTGACTTTTATATCGACTCTTTTTTGTACAAATGAAAAATCAACGTAAAATTATATAATTCTTGATTCGAAAGTCATACAAAAATACGCAAAGATCTTTCGTCATTAATACTTATCGCATATCTACTAATACTGGAACTAATTCTTTTGCGAATAAATCGTACAAAAAATCATACATTTCTCAAAATAAACTACAGATTTATGCATTTATAGCATAAATTCTATGTTTTTTTTTAAAAATGGTAGAATCACATATTCACATCCCACAACAAAATGCTTTCATATACGATAATAATATTGTTGTTCTTTAATATTATTATTAAATTAAGTATGTATATATATATATA
>NW_021853570.1:2099370-2138622 GCF_003651465.1 Formica exsecta
TATATATAATATATTATTATTGTCATCTTTTGTCTATTTGAAAATATAATTTCAAATCTTCTGCATAAAGCGATTCTATCATTCAAAAATAGTCGCCTAATATACATTGAATATACAGATAATCGCTACGTTAGCGTAATCGCAACTTGTGATTAATACATTGCAAAAAATTGACTCTTGCAGCCTTTGCAGCCTGTTGACATTTATACAGCACGATATCGATAACAGCTGATAAGAAGTAATCGCTCATATACTGAGAAGTAATTATACACACTCCAATTGGCGTTATACGTCACTTTAAACTGAGAACAGCGTATATATTTTTATGTACCGTAGCTGATAATATTTCAGAAATAATGTATATCTTAATAGCATTACGCATTTTCTCTCGCGTCAATGCCCATTTTTTCATCGTTGAATATATAATATTTATATACATTGTGTGTGTGATATATATTAATATTTAAATTAATATTTTTCGAAGTTATTCTCGCAGTGGACGCTTGCGAAACATTTCTAAGACGGATATAGTATTTTATATCTGTGAAGAATATCTCTAAAACGCGTCGAGAAACACATTTAGAAAGATATGTTAACGCACGATTCACGTGCGCGATTTATTACGAAGAATTTTCACAAGATAACATCTGTATTTCCCTATTAAATCGTTATCCGCGCGTATTTTATGCGCCATTGTAAAAAAAACAAATTGTTACTTGTATGATTAAAGGAGAATAATAAGCGCCGCTATATCGAGATAATATATTCTATCAATTATCAATATCTGTCTGACGAGAAAATCATTGATATTCTACTATTTAAAGTAAATATAAATTTAAATGTGAAATGGTTTATTTCCCAAAAAATGAAAAAATATGAATATATTAAAAAGAATGCCTAATAATCTCAATTTTATACAACTTGCATTTCAAAGTACAAGTAGTATCTTTTTTCGACTTTAAACGTACTTCGCTGTCTCGCAATCTAATATGCATTAATGAACAAGTCAATTAAAAAAATTGTTCTTAAAACAGCTCTCTCTCTTCTTTCGTTTTTAAGGCAAACCTTGTATGAAAAGACAAGAGAATTTCTTCTGTCTTATTATACATATTCTTTAATGTTATAAACAATATAATTGAAAACTTAAAAAAAAGTTTATGTACACAAATTTATATGCAATGTAAAATTTGATATTTTATAATCTATTCAAAACATAATCGTGCAAAGAATATTTTATCAAATTTTAAAACCGGATAATATTTCATTATTTTTTTATTAATCTGATATGTAAATCGGTAATTTTTATCATATTTACACATTCGAAACGTAAGGGTGGATGATGAAATGTTAAAGTGTATTCTAAAAAGAGAAAAATCACAGACCTCGGTAATAGAATAAGACAAAATAAAAATTTTTTCATCGTTGATGACGTAAAAATTAAAAAGTATCGAGATAATACAAAATAAATATTTTTAAATATAATATAAATTTTATAAGTTTTTAAATATAAAATCTTCCTATAAATTAAAGAAATATAGAAATAGTAATCGTCTTTTTAATTATACAAAAAAAATTAATGAAAACCATTCTAATATAATGTTGTTACACTATGTCAAAATATATCCAAAATTTTTGTGTATAATACATATTTTTAATTTAAGAGCCTTTCAAATACAATGTATTTTATTTTAAATTATATATGATGCCTCTTCTGCACGAATCGTTAAGTTTATTTAATTTTTCTGCAAAAAATATTTCAAGATTGTAACATATAAAAACTCCAAAATTTGATTCATAAATACGAACATGCAATCACACCAAATACCACGAGAAAAGAATTTTTTTCTCTTCCATAAAATTAGCATAAATGACCACAGCTAATCGACGTAAATACGCATCCGCATAAGCGCCATTCTTTGCATTTTTTATACGTCCCGTGCATTTTAAAAGTTATTGTAACTAGTGTGCACAAGCAGAATAGTGTTGTTAGGTGCAATCAGACAAACTTGGCAATATATTATATTAAAAGTGTATTTTTTACATAATATTACTCGTTAAACGCGCGTGTAAAAAAATTATGCTCAATAAATTTTATTACATTAATTATATGAAAAACGCAAGTATAAAAAATCAATCATTATGCATGTGGGGAAAACCAATGAATACGTGAAAGTAACGAACGAATGAGAGGAACAAAAGTTAAACCAACCGTTCTCGAAATATTCCTTTTTTTTTTTTTGCTGTGACGTGCGAGTCTTGGTGATTGGCGATGAGGATCTACATATAATGGGTCAAGGAAAGAACCAATGGTATGATAAATATGATAAAAGAATAATAAAATCGAAACGTAAGGGTGGATGATGAAATGTCAAAGTGTATTCTAAAAAGAGAAAAATCACAGACCTTGGTAATAGAATAAGACAAAATAAAAATAAAATATAAATTAATAAAGCGATGAAACGAACTCTTCATCATTACGAATTTTTTTAACGCTAGATTAATTAAGTAACACAAAAAACATAAACGTACATAATATTAATCATAGTTAATCTGTGCTGCTCAAGATCAAAACCATATCGTGTGTAAGTAAAACAAGGTCATACATGGCTCTAATGAATCTTGGAAATCATAAATGAAATTATTATTCCTCGTTATTGTATCTTTAAGATTGAAAGAGAGAGATGTGAACTCTTATATAAAAGTTTCATATTAATTCATTCGTATACCATTGTATAAAAAAATGCATGCAATCGGCAAATAATTCTTATATGAAAATAATGACATGCAAATCTATACTATATGTTGTTTAACATAAAAGAAATAAAATTTGTATATTTACATTATTTAAAAATGTTTTCTTTACTGAATAGCTTTGTTCCCGCTCTCATACTCCAGTTTCACACAATTTGCCTTTCATTATTGTTTACGGTAATGGCGATTGCATCGCTGTTTCTTGCTTTTTAGGACAAGAATCGTTGTTGTCATCGATATCCTCGTTCTGTTTGTTCTCCAGCTCGGTATCGTGAACGAGAGCATAGTTATTTAAATATTCTACTATCTGCATATGTCCGAAAGTCTCGGCTTCGTCAACTGGTCGTTTGCCCCACCTAAAAATATGATATATGTATGTTTCTAAATTCAGACTCTGGATTTAAAAGATGACTTTGCCAAAGCAAGAGTCGTACAATTCCTACTCTTTTAAAATGCTACAGTCATTAATTTAAAAATATTTAAATATATGCATACATGTATAAAGCTAAAAAGATATATAAAAAATTATATAATATTTAAGAAATATATAAATATTATATATGTAAATTAATTTTTTCTGAATTAAACAAAAGATAATGTTAAATATTTAAAAAATTGCGAGCAATAAAAAAGAGATACACAGGAAAGATTGAAATTTTAATTCCGAAAATATTACTTCGAATGTGTTAAATAATTCATAAATAAAAAAGCAGCGGTAATACTCAGAAATGGAGAAAAGCATAATTTTTTACTTGACAATATAAAAGTAAAAAGTATTATGCTATTCATAACGATCGCGGTGGACCAATCATCCGTAATAATCGTGAAATTATGTTGAGTAAAATACCAGCACACAGAAAATTATTAAAACAATCATTGTGATACTTGATCTTGAAGCAAATCGTATGACGCTTACCTGTCCTTGGGATTATGTGGAACTCCGCACTGCTCGATCAGAAACTCGACGCAATCCAGATGACCTTCGCTGGCGGCCAAGTGCAATGCGGTTCTGCCGTCGTAGTCGGACAGAGTCATGTCCATCCCGCTCAATCGGTGCCTAAAATTAGAGAGAAGATTCGATGTGATAATCAAAGAGTATTAGAGAGAGTTTATTATTATTCGAAAAATAATAATAATAAATATAATACATATATAATTATATTTATTACAAGAGGATCTACATATAATGGGTCAAGGAAAGAACCAATGGTATGATAAAATATCGCCAAGAATAATAAAAAGAAGAATAATTTCTGCTTGCGCTTTTCTCAGAATTATTACATTAATTTCTATATGATTAAAACGGTTGATTAAAATTTATCTAAATTAAATTACAAATAAATTTTTTATTCTAATTAAAAAAAAGCCAAAATATTAACTGCATTTTGATTGTTCTTTTTTCTAGCATTAAAATAGGCTGCTATAATTTTTTAAAACGGTTTATTCCAGAAGACTTTATTAATAATAATAAAATTTCGGCACTATACGATATCGTTTACATTCAGCCGACATTAGCCCTGTTACAGCGAATTAATAATATTTAACGGTCGATCAAGCGTTAAATACTAACACTAACCAATAGTCAATTTAACTGAAGAAGCTGTTTTCTAGATTATATCCTCAAGCATCTTGTGAAACTTGTATCATTCCGGTTCTTCAAGGTCAGGTTCAATGACTGGTCTTTAGCCATCGACGAATTATCAGAATTACCTGTAGAAATCTAGTAACATTCAGAAATTATAAAATGTCTTGCAACATCGATAATTATTACATCCGGTTACAATTGTAGTACATTTATATATAATACTCATATTTATTCATAGATAAATACATTCTTTGTATATGTGTGTGTGTGTTATATATATTTATAATATATAGTTATTATATATAATTATATATTTATATATTTATTATATACGTATACATATATCTATAACAAAAATTTTGATGAATATAATTTTCAAAGAAAAAAATTAACAGAACGCAATAAATTATAATTTATAATATAAGAATCTTTTTTAATGTACTACATTTGTCAACAATTATTATATGTATTTTTACATAATTAATTTTGGATTTTCCTTATATAATACGCGGAATTCTTTGATCGAGAATTCAGAGTAATTACTTGGAAATAACGAACGAAAAGCTGAGTTTGATTTCGAGTTCCAAACATGTGTACGCAAATGTCCTGAAAGTAAACAATTATTATCGACGATAATACAGTTGGCCTTGTCACTAAACATAAACATGCACAGATATTCGTGTACACGATGTCTGATCTTTACTTTGCGATAATATTCGTTATTTCCGTCCGTGCGTCATCATAAATACGGATGATGAACGCGAACGAGTTACTTAACTTTTTAGTTTATCATCAACTAACGATTTTCTAATCATTAATTTAAGTGGTGCGATGTTATGTCGATTGACCTATGAGAGATTCCTTGCATTTCAACAATCGGGGAATCCTCATGACGTGGTCAAAGCAAGTTAATCTTGTGAAGCAATTTTTTGGTCTCAAAATCGTTTCATTGACCTACTGGCATTATTATATAAGAAAATATCTATGTCCTATATCAAACATCATATGTTTGCTATTATATTTATTCAAAATTTATTAGAATTAATATTAGAAAAGTACAATGAATTTCTTAAAGAATTAATTTCTATAATAATATAACTTTTTTAAATTCTAGATTTGATTATCAAACATGAATTTTTACAAAAGATAAATATCGACAAATTCAAATCTTATCTACATATATAATTTTTTAATAATTTATCTATCGCGCGTAACTTATCTGTAGACACATTTTTATAAAATACTAACTTATTTAATAACAAACTTTTTTATATGGATTATAAACAGTAACAATTTTTTAATAAAGATATCAGTGACATAATTTCTAATAGAAATCAGATACTAAAGTCGGAAAGCTTTTAACAAATTTATTTTCAAGGTACTTTTTAAATAATACATGATGTTAAGAAAGATACGTGGGACACAAAGGCAATGATTTGTCCGCGATTGAATCATGATCGGATCAAGTTCGACGGATAGAATGTCGATATTACGGAATAGAATAGTATAATGAATGCAAATGCAAAACCCACGGGAAACCTTCGAGCGTTTCTAATGACTCACCTTCCGCGGGATATTTTAATCAGGCGACAAAATTTGGCGTCGGCCAGGAAAACCCAACTGTTTCACTTATGTGCTTTAACTGCGGTATCACTGATGTAGTCTTTACTATACTTACATATGACGGACAATGACGTAATCCGTGTATGTACATACCGTATGTCGTGGGTAGCGAAGGACTATTAATCATCCATTATTTAGAACTCTATTGTTAGAGTTTCGCTCGTATTTATATGATCTAAAATGTATTATAGTATTCTTTGATCTGGATATATTATAATTAAATTATAAATTTATATTTACATTATTTTTTACTATAAATTATAAAATATTGATAAAAACAATGAAATTCTTTTTGTCAATTCTTTTTAAACAGGAAACTATTATAATTTTTTTTTTCAAGTAACTCTTTTTCTATTCAAAACTATCTTTCTCTCACAAGATGTTTCCTTACAATTTTAGTAGGATTGTGTAAATTAAATATTTTTCAAGTTTCAATCCTGTCATAGGCAACATTGTTAAAAAAAATACAAAGATACATAATATCGTCTCGACATGTTAAATCTCGCGCTGGAGCTTTTGCATACAGACTCTGTCAAATGTAAGAGCATCGCGTGATGGAAAAAAGAACCAAACAACCATGCATTTCCGTGCGCGCGCGTTTATTTTTATTAAACAGGTTCTAAAAGAATATGTCACCTTCTCATCGCTGTGACATCACCGCTGGCAGCGCTAAACAGAAGATTAACGATCGAGAGACCTTTCGTCTCATATTTGTGCCGTCTAGGATCCTTCTTGTTCGTCGCATGCTTCAAGTTATCATATCTGTGATCACACAATGAACAGGCTAAAATAATCGATACAAGAAAGACCGACGACGAAGAATAGTCAGAATTCAAATTTTGTAATTTCTACGATTCATGATGTAAACTACATAAAGCTGAGAAAAATATTGAAAAAATATTTCATGATAATCGAAATATCAGGGGAAGACATTATTAAAATTGTCAAGTACTTTTTTAATCTTTTATCATCTTCTTATATCGGTCTTTGGTAAATTGGATTTAATTATTGATTGACTGAATCGTTACCTATGAAAGTTAAATTCAGTTACGAGCTCTTCGCAAAACTGCACACCGCGACAGGAATTTCCAAGCGGATCCAAGGGTGGAGACCACGTGCATATTCCCATGACATTTGGAATTACCACCAGAAGGCTTCCCGACACACCGGATTTCGCTGGTATGCCAACCTAGAGTAAATTATATTTCTTAATATAATGTTATGTAATGTGTTTTATTGAATGATTAATACGTCTATAAAATAGACTGATAATATTCACATGCACAAAGCAAGTATAATATAACAAATTTTTATATTAAATTATAACAAATATATAATTGCTAATAAAATATTCGCAAGAATCTCGTTTAATTTGTGAACGCTTTCAATCATTGACGTAAGAGGTATCGAATATCTCTTACGTCAATGAGATGTAGTTTTATTAACACTTACTTTGAATGCGAATTGTCCACTATAATCATACATGCCACAGCTGTGCATAAGACTTAATACGTCACGAACACTGTCCGGTTTTAAGACTTTTTCTTCAGTGATTGGACATATGCCACCGTTTGCTAGTGTGGCCGCCATCACCGCCATCGTCTCGCAATTCCCTTCCATAGCACAACACTTGACAATAAAAATACAATTTGTTAATACGTCTATAAAATAGACTGATAATATTATCAACGTCGCGTACATGTATCGTTATCAAAATAAAAATAAAAAATTAGGTTTGCTCCTATTGTCCGCGAAGTAAAATTAAAGTAAATGTTGCAAATTGTATTGCACATTAATTATAAAATATTGATAAAATTCTTTATTATTATATAAATCTAGACATGTATATATATTTATATTTTTATATAACGTATAACTTAATTTTTATTATTAAATATTAAATCTGTCACTATAATTAATTTGTCTTTTCTCTCTGATATATTTGAGAATTATTAGATTGAGTAATACACACTAATGTAAGTAAAAAAATAAACATATATAATTTAATCTTTGTAATTTTTTTGCATATATGTCCTCCAATTATTACGAATAAACGCATATTGTCAAGGATTTAGTTCTAATAATGGTTGTAGCTAATTATATCAACATAATATAACTCTCTCTACTTCTTTAATTAATAATACCACTGCCATACAAAACGTCCTGTCATTCCGCATATATGAATTTTCATTACACTAGCATTTTATTATAACTCGTTTAAATTGTTAGAATTATTTTATGTTTACTTCGCATCGGTTATAACATACATACACGTTTGACTGGTATGTGAAATCACAGCGCGCAATGTCGAGGTCGAAGCCAATCTTCATTTTTTGATATTATTGTTTGTTACTTCCTTCTAGTCTTCTTGTTTTTACGTTCTCCATGATATTGCGTCATGAAAGTACAAAGCTCGTTTAATGATTAGTTGATAGTTCGATCATCCGCTATCTCTACGATATTATCATACATGCATTCCGCATATTTTACAATTGTCTGATTGATGTATCCGACATTGATTAATGGAAATGCTAAAATTTTATTTTAACCGGTATGCCTTGATAGTAATAATTCATACTTTAAATAAGAAATACAAACGATTAATGAAATAAATACGGATTATTTTTTCAAATGTTTTATTTTATAGATAGAACAAGTACACATATGCTCCTATTGTCCGCGAAGTAAAATTAAAGTAAATGTTGCAAATTGTATTGCACATTAAACATACGCTGAAATGTAGCATATAAAAATTTAATAATAAAAGGAGACCTGCATTTATTCTATAAAAAGATTTCGACAACAGTGCTTTATCTATTAAATAGATATAAAATACAAAAAAAAATCACAAATTCAATTTTTAATAATTAAAGAAATATCTCTAATATATTTTACTTATGTTAGATCGTTTTCGTGATTTTATACAGAAAAGAAATATTTACCTGGAAATAATAGTCCATAATATCGCGCAAATTCGTCTTGTCTGGATAACAGTTGTGTTCCCTCATGTAAAATCCTAAAGCGTAATTTCGGTCGGCTGCTTCTCGTTCCGATAAGAAAACGGCGTTGTTGAAACCCAAATTCTCCTCACCGGCCAATCTTTTAAAGTAATTCATTGTAAAGTCGAATTTCTCTGCCAGGCCCAGTTCTGGTTTGACTAATGTTTTCAAAAGCGAGCAAATCAGTATTGCTCCGGCGTTGATCATTGGATTGTGTGGCTTTTCTAAAATAATATTTATTAACAGAAATTAATCATGTAACTAAAACTCATAAAAAAATTAATATTTAAAGTATTTAATTAATTAATTAATTGTTTCATAATCCATTAAATATCAGACTCTATATTTCAATTGACCAACCAAATTACACAATGTCAATTAATTAATTCAGAGAGAATATCAAGCAATACTCACTATTATGATCGAGCACGAGCTCGTTAAAATTTCTACCCGATGGCTCTTGGCCAATGTATTGATGTACCACTTCCGGACCCAATCTGTCCAAGGCAATCGCATAGGTTAAAGGTTTGCTGCAACTTTGAAGGGTGAATGGTATTGAAGTGTCGCCGATACTGAATCGCTGGCCGTCAATGGTGCACACAGAGACACCCCAGTATTCCGGATTCATTCTGGCTAACTGCGGTATATAGGAAGCAACCTTGCCTTCGGTGTTCGTCTTGCATTTCCAATAAAAATCTTCTATATGCTTTGTGAAACCCGCCCAGTCGGGAATTATGAATTGATGCCTGAAGGCCCGTGAGATTAGTACGATATTGGGATTTATAACCCTAGAAACAGAGAGCAACGCATTAAAAATATATCGCGTCATAAACTTCATAAACCAGACTTTAAAAAACAATTTATATTTATTACATATTATATTTGTAATTAGTGAGAAAAATATATAACATGTATTCAAGAAAGAGGAGTTGTCAAGATATTGAAAATTATAATTGTCCAAAAAGTTTTCTTATATTTTGCTCACTTTAAATAAAGTTATCTACTTGAGATCGTAAACTTACCTCCTAAATTGTTCTCTATCTAGTTTTTGCGTTTCGTGCGATATATTTTCATGACCCGCCTTTGCGTGTTCCTTTTTCAGATTATCCGTAAGTTCTTGTAGACGAGGATCATTCTTCCGCAAGCCAGTTATCCTTAAAGCCTTGAATACATGTACAAAATGTCAAATTCTATTCTTTTTAAATCATTTTGCAAATATATTAGAAACGCATATATAAATTTTATTGTACATACAGCTAGAAATTTTCCCACCGATACGAGACCGCTCTCTTCGTTTTTAAACATGTCGAATAAAACATCTTCAGCGTTTGTTGCTTGATCTTGATCTCGAGTGCTATAATATATTAATATACAACTATTGAAAGAAGATGTATGATACATTAATCGTTGTTACAGAAATGAAAACAATATTACCGATATTTTTCACAACTATACATTTTTCTACATACTTTGATCATAAATAATAAAATAATATTTAATGAATACCACATTATCGTTAAATATTCTAAAAAATAAATTATTTTATTATTTAGCAATCATAAAATTAATATATGATATCTCATTTATAATTTGCAAGCCATTGTTTGTTAGTAACTGTAAATATAAAATTCTCTCTATGCATTATTTAAAGCAAAGTAATAAATTTGATTACTTCAAGAAATAATGAACAGGAAAGTTAAATGTGGCTTCAATGTAATTATTATCAATAATGTATTTATGATATTATCAATAAAGTAGCATTAAATGCTATACCGTGAATTATAATGTAAGCAATTCATATCACACCATGCATTAATGTAGCACATAGTACTCACTACATATAGTGGCTGTCATGAATGAAGCTGTATTCGCTGTAACGAGAAGCAAGACGAACGATTCTGCATTAGTAATGATAATAATAATTGTTAATGTGGTTGTTATACCTAAGGAAGCGTGCCAACATCTTGGTAGACTGATCACTTTTCTTCTCTAACCAGATCGAACACGCAACTTTCGATTTAATCTTATAATCTTCCGAAACTTTAGCCAATTGAAGATTAGATTTTGTTTTGGAATCGCAAACGATCGTCTCAATATAAGGCATATTGATTGTCGTGCTTTGCGCTTTGATAAGAGAATCAATAATATTTATAATATTTATAATCCTCGCAAGTATTAATTGAGGCTATTATATTAATTGTATGTATTGTGTTAAATAAAATTAAATTATTTTAATATACAATATTAGTCTTTTTTTGTTTTCTCTGATGTAAATTTATTAGATTTATAAGCAAATATTTATTAAATTGGTATAATTAATTAAATTTAAAATTATTCATGCACTTTTCTCACTACTTCGCGCATATTCATAGCAAATATTTTATATTATAATGCACTTCGATCACAAAATATAATTAAAGATCACTAGTTTATATAACGCGTAATCCAAGAAATCCTCAAAACGTAATATTATACGTAATTAATGTGTACAAAATCTAAAAAACATCAAACGTTTTATGTCTTGCAGATTGCTTGTAATGTGACAACGTTTATCAACTGTGAGGAATTACTGGGATTCTTATATATTACCCGAAGAAAAAACAAGTTTTTGACCTTTACATTCTCGCCCCCCACGATGACGACAAAAAATATCTTAAGATAGTATCGCCATTGGTGTCAAATTAGTGCTTGTAACATCTTGCAAGCGAAGAGCCACGTGTAATTTGCATTCGATGACGAACCATCGTGCCAAACAAACAGAAACCACTTACAAATAATTGCTTGATATATTAGAGCCGATTAGAGCTGGAATAAAGAATTAGTCTTTTTTTGTTTTTTCTGATGTAAATTTATTAGATTTATAAGCAAATATTTATTAAATTGGTATAATTAATTAAATTTAAAATTATTCATGCACTTTTCTCACTACTTCGCGCATATTCATAGCAAATATTTTATATTATAATGCACTTCGATCACAAAATATAATTAAAGATCACTAGTTTATATAACGCGTAATCCAAGAAATCCTCAAAACGTAATATTATACGTAATTAATGTGTACAAAATCTAAAAAACATCAAACGTTTTATGTCTTGCAGATTGCTTGTAATGTGACAACGTTTATCAACTGTGAGGAATTACTGGGATTCTTATATATTACCCGAAGAAAAAACAAGTTTTTGACCTTTACATTCTCGCCCCCCACGATGACGACAAAAAATATCTTAAGATAGTATCGCCATTGGTGTCAAATTAGTGCTTGTAACATCTTGCAAGCGAAGAGCCACGTGTAATTTGCATTCGATGACGAACCATCGTGCCAAACAAACAGAAACCACTTACAAATAATTGCTTGATATATTAGAGCCGATTAGAGCTGGAATAAAGAAGCTCCATGTGGGGGAAAGAAAAGAAGACAAAGGTCAGCTTGTCGATAAGAAGAATACTTATGTGTGTTTGGACACACGAGTTTGACTATATATATATATGTATATAAAACTATATGATAAATAAAATACAAATATATATATATATATAATAAAGCTGAATATCTATTCTGTAAAATCAGAAATCTATAACGTGTAGAATCACAAATTATTTAAAAGATATTTGTATTTTTGTATTTATTTCTATTGCTTTTTCTATTTTATTTTTTTTAGTAGAAATATTTAATGTAATCTTTTAATAAAAAGAAATATTTAATGTACATGTTTAATAAACATTTTTTAGCTGATTTTTAATGGTCAAATTGTTTCTAAAGTAAAAGTAAATAATGACAGAAATTCTTAAAAATAAATTAATCTTACCGAAAAGATCTTAGCGGCAGTTCTTTGATATCACTGATTATGCGAACGTAATGATTACTGAATTCGAAATCGTCCATCGTTCTGGTTTTACAAATTTCAAATGAAAGGAAAAGGCACTGACATCAATCACCATTAGAAGTTTAATATTTCGACGTTCGATCTTGTGTATAACATTTTGCGATCTCGCGAGCTCTCTCAACTTTAGTATAACGACAGATAAAATCATCGATCTGCGAGATGGCGTATTGCTGAATGCACTTAAATAATAGCCAATAATAATGCTTGATCGAACAATTGTGATGGGTCAATAGATCGCATTGGTTCTATATTGTATCAATAAACTTATTGCACGATGATATGCCTTTCCTACGGAAAGTAAATTCTATATGTATATCAGTATTGCTTGCAACATATCGCAATTATGCATTTATCCAGGTTTTAATTACGTTTTAATATTACGTTTTTTACAGACGATCGTGATTAAGTGCGTATCAAAATTGATACTGGCGCGAGTTTCGCGTATCGAATATTGATATCGAAAATATAATTCGTAAAAATATTCATATCACTCTTTGATAAAAGTTTTCTTATATATTTTTTATTTAATTTTTTGTGATAATTAAATTAACAATGTAAATAAGAATTTTCTTACCGTGTCTGGGAATGTTCTAATTCCACTGCAGTTCCGAAAGCAGCATCCAGATATTTCGCATTTCCAAATCTCGTGGATGCTGGTACAGCAGCACGCCTCTGCAAAATCGCGAATATCGTTTAGTGTAACAATTAAAAGAGAAAAACATAAAAACTGCTTCCAATCGCATAAAATTAAAACGATTTGTATTTGAACCAAATTAGCTGCACAATCAAAATCGTACTATTCGTATATTTCTTTATCGAACAAACTTAAACTTTAAAAATATGTGTTATTATTTGTATGTTAAAATGTGTCCGTGATTTTATGATGCAGTATCCTTTCTGTTATAAAAAACCGGTCACACAACAGCTGCTAAATTTAGCATTTTTGAGATATTCGTATTGAGAGAAATCGCACTGGTTGCCAGGCAGCTCTGTATTGATTCTTTGATGAATCAATGTCTAATATTCTAAGCGGAAGCTTGCCACGTGCACTCTAATTCGAATCAGTGGGATTGCGTGTACCCATACATGAATGTAATGAAAATTGAAAGCCCGTCCGATCGAAGAATGAGATATATGAAATATTACTTTCGCCACTCGTGCCTCGTTACGCAATCGTTACTTGAACGACTGGAAATGAGCTTACTATTTGTTATAGAAATAAGTTTCATTACAAAAGAATAAAGCTCAAACATTTTTTAACAATTTTGGTAAATCAAGAAAACAAATCGTCAGTTTAAAAAGGAAAATAAATCCACTAATATACAGAAGATTTGAAGAAATCGCGGAGAGAGAGAAATTCTCTCTCTCTCGCTTTACAATAACATTACAACATTTATAACGATGAGTATACACACTCAAATATATGCACATAAAGAGAACTATTTTTTACATATATATACATATTTACGAGTACTGATTTTAACAGATAAAATAAGTCATACAAAAAATATGACTATGTTTAAAATATGTATATTTTTAAGATATGTATTTTTTTTTAAATTATACATATATTAAACACAGGTATATTATATGGTATTAATATATATTTGTCGAAGTATGATTATAAAACGGACATTATAATAATATAAATATACATATTAATTATATTATTCTCGATGTCTCGATAATTATCAGATTTATACATCGCGCACGAACTGTTAACTATAGTAATCTAATTTAAGCATTCCGTTGGCACAACAGACACAACGTGAAATACGACGTATTTTTGTCACCTATATAGGCCACTGTCAACACCCACGTGGTTGTAATAGACAAGAGTAATCTCTTGAATAATTTTCTTTTAATGGTATACATTATAATATTTCATTATAAAAATAATAATTTAACTATATATATTATAAATGATAATTTAACTAATAAATCAGTTATATATTATAAATACATTAATATCGAATTTTGGATAGATATATTCCTCATTATTGCGCAATACACAAATGGAAACGCCATATTCAACGTCTCTCTTACTAGCCATTCGTAGGAATGTCATTAATTTTTTCAAATTTCCATTATTTAATAATTTGCTCTCAAATTTTTTTTCTGTTTTTCCTGCAATGCATTTTTACCTTGCTAGTAGAATGCAATCTTTTGAACCCGTTCGCCCCGACTCTCATGATCTTCAGCATCCTTGCTCCCTGCATCACTACCCTTCAATAGCAAAGCCTTCCTCTCCTTAATCACTCTATATCAATTTATTCGACGCACTGCTAAAAAAATACTCGAATAATTCGTAAAGTCGTAAATAAATCGTAAAAAGAATTCTTAAACTTCTCTCTTCCAATGACCTAAATTTTCTGATCGATGTCGCGCTACACAAACGCACTATAAATGTCCGCTGTGATTCGCACTTTGAATCATGAAATATTTACTCGCATCCACATTAATTCATATTGCGAACATACAATATTTCTGTGAATCGGTCCTTTATTTTCTTAACGAACTCTTGTGCGTCGATTGACAATGCCGTTTAATGCGAATTTATCACTCGTGCAATTTTACGTCAACGACGACGCGAAAGACGACCCTCGGCGTCTCGGCGATCAGCGTCTACTGCACTGAGGGTCGTACAGACGCCCGTGGGGAAGGTAGGAAAAACCGGCCGGTGGGACATGCGCACGATTTAGGGATGGTATAGAATATTCGCTACAGTTGATCTTGAATATGTCACGGGTTCATCGGATCGATGTAATCCACATGGATTATCTCGCAAAAAGAAGAACCGTAAAACGATTTTTGAAAACGTTATTTCAGCAAAATTCTGTATAAAATAATCTTGGCATTTTGTAAATGTCATATACAAGTTAATTATTAATATTTATGACGCTATATGTTACGAAAATAAAAAAGAATAATATTAAAATTTAATATAAAATTTAAAAAAATAAATATAATATATCTTTACACATATATACGCATGTATGTGTGCGTGTAATATCTGGAAACCGAAATTAGATATATATAAAAGATAAATTATATGTATGTGGGTTATTAGAATCGATAAATAATAATGAACACTTATCGTTTATTGTCTTACAATCGTTACACAATAATACATTGTAGAATAAATCTAAACTTCGAAAAATGTAATCATTATATTGAATAATCCTCCATTTCGGTGTAATTGAACAATTATTATTAACAAATTATAGTCATAAATTCCTGTCATTTAAAACTGTAAGATACGTAATGTGTATTGCAATATGTGAAGTCATTTTAATAAAAAATGACCGAGTGGACCGATATAATTCGCTTTGCAATTGAAAAAATAGCTGTTCTGTAAAACTATTCTACTACGAAATTGTATATGTAATATTATATATGTATAATTCGAGATTAAAAAATATTATATACAACTAGAAAACTATCCAAGATTCTTATAAGTAATCAGAGAACAAAGTAACTCATCTCATTACGTTTTATTCGATTCTTCATCGAACAAATTTCAGAATTAATACTAGATTGTACAATAATCAGAACAGATGTGTGAGGCAGTTTTAAAGTTGAGACATGTCTCTTACGTGTATATCGATATTTAACACTTTGGTTTCCATCACCGCCTTACTCGAAATTCACGACGTGCTTATAAACACGAGTCCTTCTCTCTTTCATAGCGTAAAATATATAAACAATAAAAAAAGATTTTAATTGATATATGTGTAAAAAACACACATATATATTTTTTATATACACAATTTATTTTTTCCATTAATTAAATTGTAAATCGCTTAAATAGTTTTTGTTTTTGGCACTTATATATTTTATAACATCGAGCATAAAAAAAATTAGTTAAAACTTTATTTAAAAAATGTCTCTTGATGCGAAAAATTAAAAATTAATTAAAATTTTAAAAATAAATATATCGCAATGGCATTCAAAAAGAATTAATTCAGGCATGTCGCAATACCAATTTTCTTGCGATGTACATAAACCGTCGTAAAATTTCGCAGTTTTAAACTTCTTATTGAAAAATATTAGCCAGACATTATTGCACGCGGCATAATATTATATATGATTATTGCCATTATTCTGTAAGTTATTATTTGTCACTAATGCGCACAAGTGTATTGCATCAATTTTTATTTGCTAATATATGTATATAGATAAATTGCGAGATATGTAGCAAATGGAAGACTGTAGTTTTTAATTATATACGCTTTAATATACGCTCAATAACATAATTGTCCGAATACAAATACACAATTGTATATGTGCAAGTTGTATAGAAATTATAAAAAGTCAAGATTCGAAAATATCGTAACTTTTAAAAAGGCCGGTATCTTCTAATTGCCATAAAGTCGAAAATAGCATAAACCGCTAATGATAAAAAGAATAATAAATGAAGTTGATTGTCTTGTTTGTACAGTGTTGTCGAAAATACATTTTGATGAGGGATTATAAAACTATATTTACAGAGTATGCGATGCTTCTTTTGATTTTATATGATAAAATAAGAGAAACCTTAATTCTATAATATAAATAGGATGAGAATGGAAAGTTTCTATAAAAGCTACCGACAACGAGAAAAACGATGAAAGATGCGTAAAAATTCTAACGCTAATAGAACTATGTGCGATCTGTATTTGAGATCTTCAGATCTTAAGTACACTAATGTCACATACGTCAATCAGGTAAATTTATTCTGAGAAAGAATAATCTTCTTTATGATCGTATAAACCGTATACTTTAAAAATGGTATAAATGTTCAATTCATATTGCAGAATTTCTGTACATTGAATTAATTTAACAACTCCCTTCAAGAATTACTTTACGCCGATTTTTAAAATAGTCTCATCATGTCATCGATTGCATGAATTTATGATGGATATAATCAAAAACTAAATCGACAGATTATGTAGTGACGTAAGCAGATATTTGTTAAAATAATATTGCGAAATGATTTGAATGAGAGAGACGAAAGAGAAACAGAAAGAGAGAAAAAGAGAGAGCGCTAATTGTGGCTCTTTAAGTCTTAAGTAAAGTTACGTCTCTTGTAGACGTGTTATTTTTTTTTGCAGTATAATACGATGCAACGTTAGTAGAGATCTATCACATCGATCTGCATCAAGTAAAGCTCTGAAATAGGCAAAATCGCGATGCTTGCCCGTTTTATTTATTATTAATTATTTATTTAGAGATACCGCCCACAATCTCATGGGTATAACTGCGATACAATTATCGAAATAATATAGTTAATACAAATGTTGAAATTATTACAACTTGAAAATATCAACGGGAAAAGAGTTATAATTAATGCACATTATAAAATTGCAGCTTCTTCAAATTCTTCTTATATTCGTAATATTTTCTTTTTGCTGGATCGAACGCGTCGCGTGCGCGACTAGCACTATCAAAAATAGTACCTTTTTCATTAAGATGTCCCTGTGAGGCGACATTATCACTCATTTTTTATCTCTAACGATCTATTATCATTCGCTGATTAAATATAATTGATTAAATAGCAAAAGGTTCTATAAGGCCTGTTCAATCTATTGTTTCGTCTCCAATACGAGACATACAGCTGACATCGCTCATGACATGACTATGTCATCAGATTACCGTATCCTGATAAGCAGGTGGTCCACTGAGGACAAACTGTCGCTGACTCTGCCTGACGATGTCGGTGCGGTTCGGCACTTGCGGCGTCGCCCTGACACCGTGGTAGTTACTGTAGCTGGACCTGGCACTCGCTGGCCGATTGCTGTAGAGCTCCTCCAGGTCCTCGCCATTCAAACTCTGCGTGCTGGTCTGTTGAAACGTGGGATTGCTCTGGCCCTGCCACTGCATCGCACTGAGCTCGCCGGCAGCCGCCTGCCAATTGTCAGTAAGATTGCGCGTGGAGCTGGTGGTCGCGTGCTGCTGGTCCCAATCGCCGGGCGGGCTCTGGCCAGGCGGAAAACCAGACGATGCATTCGAGTAGTTGTTGGAGGACTCCAGATTCGACGGTGGCGGCGGCCACAGGGCCGGTGACGATACTGCCATGTTCACCGCCTCCGGCTGCCAATTTCGATCGACGGTGTTACGTTCGCGGTCCCAACCGCCGATCGTGATCCGGTCATAGTTGACCCCCTGTGACAGCGTGCTCACGTTCTGATTCGTCAGGGTGCCGATGCAGCCCGGACCCGTGTTGGCGTACAGGTTCTCCTGATGATCCATGATGCGGTTCACCGGGTTCTTGCGACGCGATTGACGTACGGAGCTGCGACGCGTGCTCGAACGTCGCGTGCCATCCCGGGAGATTACGGAACGTCGCTTCACCCGGCGCGGCGTCATCGGCTTCGGTGACACGCTGCTGTCATCCTGGACCGGCGGCTCCGGCTGCGAGTACTCGATGCTGTACAGCGGCCGCGGCTGCTTCTTCTTCCGCTTAGTTCGTACTGTCGGAGAAACAGAGAGAAAGAAAGAAAGATGGTCAGAGAGATTCTGCGATGCTCGATGGCTGTTTCTCCGTTCATTCGCAATCATGACTGCTAATCAAATGATAAGGATGTTAAGTATAATGAAAGCAAAATCAGTTACGCGATATGTAATTTTTAATAAATGCTGTTAAGACTAAAATGAGATTATTATTATGAGATTATTTAATTTAAAAACTTGCCTTTTAGGTATCACAAAATATTCATTTAATAGTATTAGATGTGTGAATCTCTTGTGTTCCTTTTTATCTTAAAATATTTTTAAATTAATAACTTTTAGTATGAATATCGTGAATGTATTTGTATCCTAAAAAAATACTTTTTTATATCCGTAATCTTTTAGACTGAAATATATTAAATAATAATCTGTAATATAAACATAAGTTTTTCTTGCAAAAAATAGTATCTGTATTGTGAAATATGTCGCCGATTTCCAAAAGATACTAAACGCTCAATTAAAACTACAGATTTAATGTCTAAGAAATGTAGAGAAAAAGATTCCCCAAAAACCGAAATAGTAGGAAATTGTTAAAACAGGAAAAGAAAAGAGTGAAGGGTTAATAAATAAAAAAGCAAGCAAATAGTAGCATTGCATATTTATTGTTCCCAATTAACTGCACCAAAGTAAATAATTTGTGATACAGTAGTTAAATACAAAATTAATAATAACGGTCTTAAAAAAAAAAAAACGATAAATATGCTTTACAAACTCGAGATGCTCAATAGAGACTATACTTGATGCAAAATATAAATCTGAAGTGACAAAGAACCTTGTTCTATTTTTCTTTACTCCATTAAAAAAAAAGAAAGAAGTCCTTTACCTAAAGTGCCACCGTAGAGAAAAATAATCATATTTCATATTTAATAAATAAATTTTTTTCTCTATCATCTCTAATATTTCCAGGCGTACAGGTTCTCCTGATGATCCATGATGCGGTTCACCGGGTTCTTGCGACGCGATTGACGTACGGAGCTGCGACGCGTGCTCGAACGTCGCGTGCCATCCCGGGAGATTACGGAACGTCGCTTCACCCGGCGCGGCGTCATCGGCTTCGGTGACACGCTGCTGTCATCCTGGACCGGCGGCTCCGGCTGCGAGTACTCGATGCTGTACAGCGGCCGCGGCTGCTTCTTCTTCCGCTTAGTTCGTACTGTCGGAGAAACAGAGAGAAAGAAAGAAAGATGGTCAGAGAGATTCTGCGATGCTCGATGGCTGTTTCTCCGTTCATTCGCAATCATGACTGCTAATCAAATGATAAGGATGTTAAGTATAATGAAAGCAAAATCAGTTACGCGATATGTAATTTTTAATAAATGCTGTTAAGACTAAAATGAGATTATTATTATGAGATTATTTAATTTAAAAACTTGCCTTTTAGGTATCACAAAATATTCATTTAATAGTATTAGATGTGTGAATCTCTTGTGTTCCTTTTTATCTTAAAATATTTTTAAATTAATAACTTTTAGTATGAATATCGTGAATGTATTTGTATCCTAAAAAAATACTTTTTTATATCCGTAATCTTTTAGACTGAAATATATTAAATAATAATCTGTAATATAAACATAAGTTTTTCTTGCAAAGAATAGTATCTGTATTGTGAAATATGTCGCCGATTTCCAAAAGATACTAAACGCTCAATTAAAACTACAGATTTAATGTCTAAGAAATGTAGAGAAAAAGATTCCCCAAAAACCGAAATAGTAGGAAATTGTTAAAACAGGAAAAGAAAAGAGTGAAGGGTTAATAAATAAAAAAGCAAGCAAATAGTAGCATTGCATATTTATTGTTCCCAATTAACTGCACCAAAGTAAATAATTTGTGATACAGTAGTTAAATACAAAATTAATAATAACGGTCTTAAAAAAAAAAAAACGATAAATATGCTTTACAAACTCGAGATGCTCAATAGAGACTATACTTGATGCAAAATATAAATCTGAAGTGACAAAGAACCTTGTTCTATTTTTCTTTACTCCATTAAAAAAAAAGAAAGAAGTCCTTTACCTAAACCACTTGCCACCGTAGAGGAAAATAATCATATTTCATATTTAATAAATAAATTTTTTTCTCTATCATCTCTAATATTTTCATATAAGTATTATGTAAAAATAAATATGTACATCATTATACACGTTCAACATACTTTTTATCTCTATTATTATGCTCTATAAATAAGATATTGTGTATTATATATGCATAACTATCTCTCTCTCAAAAATAAGAATCGTATTATATATATAATGTGGGTCCACACATTATTTTAAAAAATATCAAACTCATAAATATAATTACTATCTCTTTTTCTAATGCGTATAAAATTTAAGCAATTGTGCAAGCTATATCTATATTTCTCTCTTAGAGAGCAGTCTTTTCTGTATAATCAGCATAATAATTAATTACATGCTAATTACTTTCTGATTTACGCCAAGAACTAATGTAATTTAGTAAATACATATTTTTCGTGATGTCACTTCAGATTTTGTATAAAATTATTATATAACATAACGCAAAAAATCAGTCACTTATATGAGAAACATCAAAGTGGATAGAAATTGTTCTAAACGTGATTGCCAAAAGAGATATCTGAAATTGTACATTTTTCTTATTCTTAAAAGAAATTCCGTCTCAGAAATATTCCCATATATAGTGAATAATTTACCTACATGACTTAATCTATACATTTAGATACATTGCGATTCGTTCTACAAAGACGACTACGAAGACTTTAAGAAATCGAAAATACTTGACACTCTGCTAAATTGAAAATACAAAAAGGCCACAACTACCATGCACTACTAACAAAGAGAAATCAATACGATTCACCGATTTTTTTCATCTTTTACGAGAATGGGACAATCGCAGCTAACTATGCAGTTAACTGTGTAACTAAAATCAAAACGCAACTTTTTGACATATATTTCAATATTTATTAAAAATCACATATGATCTTTTTGCAAAGTATGAATTTATTGTAATTAGAAATTTATTATATGTTATTATGAAAAAAATACAGATTTATATAAAATTTGCAAAAGAATTATTTTTTTAATAATTTAGATTTTAGATATATTTAAAATAAATAAATAACGATAAAGTTATACACAGTTGAAAACTGTTTATGATTATATATATACACATTATTTTAATTGTTTTAAACTTGCGAAAAGTGAAAAGAATCGACAAATCACATATTATACTCTCATTTAAATTCGTTTAACTATTCTACAATAAAAACTGTTCATAGCACCGGGTCAAACTCAAAACTGAACTCTAAAATAAGCTAATTAAAAGCAGTCTAATCGTTTCATAGAGTATCAGCTTGAAGTCCTTATCCATGTGTATATCTGGCATACAATAAAGTTCTATAGAAATGGATTATTTTTGACACACATAGAAGAAATCCAGAAAGAATATTACTGCAAAACAATGTAGTTTCCATCAATTTCAAGATTTTTTGTACAAATTTAAAAACTAGTATTAGATAAAGCTATAGGTATAGAACTTCACAATTAAGTAAAATATTCTAATCATGTCGTGTTTTACCACAAATACGTTGCGTACAATGAAATGTCTCGATGCATACAAATTTCGATGTATCTCTAATCAATTTTCCTACATTATAGGGCGATAAATATACCGTGTGATCTTAAACAACTTCTATATATATCACAGTACATACATCAAGGCGTATTCGTTAATCTGTGATTGGAGAGCAATACGTGTAAACCATTTACAAAATAAATAATTCACAGTTATCATTCATATACTCTTTTCTATAACTTTTTTGTACAAAAAAGCGACGTCTTTTAGCCTCTCCCAAACATCATTAATCTTACTACTATCATAAAATGGTGGCCATGATCAAATTAGTCCAACGTTAATTTTATCGTATGTGTCATCACAGCATTGATACCTTAATTATTCGTATATGCATATTATTAGAAAGTGTAAAAGGATTAAATGATAAATTTGTGTATGTGTAAAAGATGTGTATGAATTATCCTATGTATATAAATAAGCAATATTTACGAATTAGTAGATAAGTCACACTGCACTGATTGTTCGTATGAACGAGCAAATGCTACTGAACACACACAGTTCGACATCAGTCAGTTATTTCGATGCAAGATACGAAGAACACTGTTAATGAGTTACACAATGATATGCAAGAAGTACTCATTTTTTTCTAGACCGACGAAAATCGCCGAAGGGCAGGGAATCTATACTACTAAGGCTAACTATACTAATTGTTCCATCTATTTGGCAAGTCTAGGAATTATAATGTTACACGTACCGCACGTGGATGTCGTATACGCGGCATAGAAGTTCATTAAACTAATTTTCTTAACTCTTCTCGCTATAAGAGAGCAGAAGACCGGTAGGGGACTTTCGTAGGCAATTTTATCTGCCGATCGTGTTCGAAAAGAAGTGTCAAAAAAAAAGTGTGAAAAAAAAACGCGTAAAAGGTCTCATCTTTCAAAAGTTACTCGCGTACAGAGACAGGGGTCGGCTATCTCGTTTCGACGACCTGTCATGTTCGCTCGATGCTTGATGCTGATCAACGGCCAATCTCGGATCGGAGTAAAACGATCTCAGGGGCTTATCGCGCACGTGATCGATGAAGACTCGTCGTGGTTTGGCGGGGTTCCTGGCTTGCTTTGCCGCGATCGAACGAGACTTGATACGCGCGACCGGACTGTACTTGGCCAAGTGCGGATAGTACAGCTTGTTTTTCTGATATCTCAGTTTAGCGGCGCTGTCCAGCGAATCGTACTCGTCGTATACGGGCGACACGGGCCGCTGCAAGTGATCCAATGGGTTCGAGTAATCGACCGAATAATCTAGGTTCTGAAAATCGCGACTGGACGAGCGACTGCTGTTACTACGGACCGTGTCGTTCCTAAGATTGACAATGTTATTTTTCTGTTTCGGAAAGCTCGTCTCGCGATAGGCAGATTGATGAGAGCTAGTTGTGCCGGTCGGGTAATTATTTTCAACGGAATTTTTGTGGGGATATGCGGGTGGTGGAAGAGCCGAGTAGCTAACGTACATAGGATGCAACGGCGTGTGGCCCGCCAACCCAAAGTCATCACCTCCAACAAAGTCAACTGAAATATCATCCAAGAATATCCATCGCATTAGACGAGATCGACTGATTACAGACGGGAGAATAAATAATACGTTAATGAATCGGTCGAAGAAGCGGATACACGGCGTGTATAACGTCAAAAATATTATTACGTTATGTCCGATCTTCTCCTATAACATTTTACGAAGAAGAAATATCGCATCTTGAAGTTCATAGATGTAATATTTGGTCCTATTACATGGCATAGTCTGCTTAATATATTTTGCCTTGAATTATATTTATAAATATCTTTGCTGCAGAGAAATATCATACTACATTAAGACATAATACCATTCCTAGATATGAAAACATAATACCGTTCATGCTAAGATAAAGAAATGCTATTTGAGCAATATATAGTAACAATAATATCAATAATATAATAGATACAAATCACAAATTGCAAGATGCAAAAAGTTTTATAACTCTACATGTTAAAACATAATAGTACACTCTGTAGCTTCATGATCGTACTATGATAAATTATTTATTCGTGCCAAAAGATAGACAAATATATGTTGCGTGCAATTAATGAACATGATTAAGCGGACTTACCAAAATGGAGGATCAAATCCACCAATGAAATCAACTGTAACCGATAACCCTCGTTTCAAGCAATAATAAATAATCGCGTGTACTTACACATATTAATGATCAAGATAATTTTATATTACTAATTAAAATTAAGAAGATGTGCTCCTACTATATGTACTATTGTGCAATTAGAAATATATCCGCTCTCTGTATATTCATATACTCAACAATATATAATATACATTAACAAAAGTACGCATAAAGTAAATAAATTAATAAAAATCTAACCTAATACATATAATAATAATAATAATAATAATAGCTTTTGCTTTTTAAAATGCATTTAACTTGTAAAAAAAAACAATTAGAAAAGAAAATAGATAATATCATTTATATCCTTTATAATTTTCCATTACTAAAATATTTAAATTTGCAATAATCGTAAATTATACAAAATAAATATCACAACTATCAATATCACACAACTTGTCATTTTTGACTTTTCTAAAAATGGGATAAGATAGTCAATGTCTACATCTTTCCTGTTTCTAAATATTCTGTTCATATATGATAACCACATCCTCCTCTCAATTGCTTACCATAAACCACAAGCAAATCACTAAATTTTATAAAAGAAATATTATATATGTATTCTTTAAAATGTAAAAGTGAAAATGCACTTGTCCTCATTAAACTTTTAAATGTAAATCTTTTAGATATCTAAATCTTTAGATATGCCTGATTGCATTCTGATATAATTAGAAACAGAAACCATTAACTGTGTGTGTCTTTAAATTAACTTAATATATAATTGCTAAATATATACTTACAGCTATCATCTTCTTCAAGGAACACTTTACTGAGACAGATTCCGCCGACAATCGCCATAAACTTACTATAAACTTTAATAAATTAATTTTCTATTTATTAAATTTATTTCATAAATATAGAAAATCATATATGCTTTCATTAATTATTTAATTGTTTAAAAAACTGGATTATTCCTAATACTCCAGCAGAAATTTGAGAAAAGAGATGATTTACTATTCTTGATAGCTTTTGCTTTTTAAAATGCATTTAACTTGTAAAAAAAGACAATTAGAAAAGAAAATAGATAATATCATTTATATCCTTTATAATTTTCCATTACTAAAATATTTAAATTTGCAATAATCGTAAATTATACAAAATAAATATCACAACTATCAATATCACACAACTTGTCATTTTTGACTTTTCTAAAAATGGGATAAGATAGTCAATGTCTACATCTTTCCTGTTTCTAAATATTCTGTTCATATATGATAACCACATCCTCCTCTCAATTGCTTACCATAAACCACAAGCAAATCACTAAATTTTATAAAAGAAATATTATATATGTATTCTTTAAAATGTAAAAGTGAAAATGCACTTGTCCTCATTAAACTTTTAAATGTAAATCTTTTAGATATCTAAATCTTTAGATATGCCTGATTGCATTCTGATATAATTAGAAACAGAAACCATTAACTGTGTGTGTCTTTAAATTAACTTAATATATAATTGCTAAATATATACTTACAGCTATCATCTTCTTCAAGGAACACTTTACTGAGACAGATTCCGCCGACAATCGCCATAAACTGAAACATGTAAAATGCCTAAATTTTGGAAAAAGATAATATTATACATAATCTATACAATTACTATGACATTGTTACATAGCATTGCATTATATGATGATTAATTCTCCACTTACACCTAAAATACATTGCGTTGCAGCGTGTAAAATTTCTATCACTTCATAGTCCAGCACGCAGTCCGTTACATTAGTGGGACGTGCAGGTCTAAAGTGCTCTGGCTCCGTAACATCGTAAACAGCTTTGCAACCTGGCCCATTCACATGCCACCAAGAAAAACTACCAGTACCCAGGTTGAGGATATCACTATCCTGAAAGATTACATCCACAATATTTATATAACAATTCATAATATTGCATAAATATCTATGATAACATTCAAATGCAATATATTGAGATGTTATATAATTACATTCTCTACTTACTTTGTCCAGTATGCCTACGCTGAGGTAGAAGCATATTATAAATACGTTCCATCCTAGCCATAATATATTCCATATAGAATACTGAAACACAGAATTAAAATAGTTAAGGAAATTATGTATATATATGTATGCTTATAATTTACACAAATATCTCTTTACTTGTTTTTTTACATATGAAGTTTTATGTAAAGAAATATAATTTGTTTTCTTCTTTTCCGTAATATTTGCCAGAATCAATTACACATACTAAAAATAATTAAATATTATGCATACCGATATGATATATTTAGGTCTATATTGAAAGGCCCCAAAGAATCCTAGAATTACGAAGATTATATTGAAGAAGTTGACCAGTATCGGGGCCCACATAAACCCCAGAAAGTCGAAAACTTGACGTTCTATAGTGGTAATCTATAAGTAAAAATATAAAGTGATAGATTAACTACATAATATATGTATATTAATAAACATCCAACATGTAATAAATGTATATATAATACAAAGTAATATAATCAACCAACTGCCAACATCTCAATTTCTGCTGATTCTTTTGTGCGCGTTCTTAATTTACTTCAATTGCCTTATGTTCTAAATACTCAGTTAATTATTCTGAGTCATAGTACTTGTGATAGCACTACATAACCATGTACATACATCATAAACTGTCTCAAGCTTACACCATAAATTTCTTCATATATATATGTGAAAAAGGTCACTTTAATTCATTATTGTATAGTCAATAAAATTTTAAAAATATTTCTATACAAATTCTATACAATCATAAAAATAAACCATAGATGTTTATTAATAATTAAGAAACATGGAATAAATATAATGCATTAATTAATATTCGAAAAATAAAATATATATGTACACTACATGAAATTGCAGATATACAATACACACAAATACATACAAATATATTTATTACTTTCTTTATATTTTTATTTATTTATAAAATACATTAACATTAAATCTCTTACTAAAAACTTTAATAAATTAATTTTCTATTACTATAAACTTTAATATCGTTGCATGTAAAAATAAAAAACAATTAATGTAAGTACTTCGATATCACACAGTGCTATTCATCGAGTAATATAATAAAATCATGTACGAAACTTTCTTTTATATAAAAACGTTCCGAGATAAACCGCACGACCCGGGTCGATAAAACCATGCGATTATTCACAAATTTGAATCGGCGATAAGAAAAACGTGTAGTAACGGCACTCTCCAATTTTTTCAATAGACGCTCATCGTAACACAATGTGATTAACGAGGGTATTGTATCGCAATCGCTGAATTCGCAAGAAAAAGAGATGACATACTCAACGTGTATGTGTCATTGCATACTACATCTACATATACGTATATATATATCATATATATATATGCAGATTAGCCAGGAATACATTGCAGCCGAACCGAGCTGGCATTTCCGCGTATCCGGATTAACGTGCACTCACCAGTTGTAGGCTGCATATCGTCAATAGAAAGTGTCTTCTGCTGCAAATTCCCATATCATTTGGCCGCGCTCCGCTCAATGAGCGATCTCACGAACGAGACGATCACGATGATAACGAGGAGGACGACGACGACGATGAGGATACTCGCGCGAACCGCATCACCACCTTAACATTTTCCGATGCGTCGTCGCCATCTTTCGCTCTGCTCCGTGTGTCGCTCACGCGGACACACTTGTTCCTCTTCCTCCACCCTACCACGCGGATCACCGTCTGTCTGTCTGCTCTGCAAGCTGCAACAACTGGCACTGGCTGCTAGCTGTTAGTGGCATGCATGCACCGTGCATTCACCGTGGCCAGGCAACCGCAATGCACACACACGTTTCTCGTCACGGTCGGCGAACGACTGCCACCACCACGGCACTTGTGAACCAATCTCCCCCCCCCCCCCCCCCCCCCCCCTCACCCCCCCCCCCGCCACTTTGCTTTACAATGTAGCATGTACTTTGTAAGTTTGGGTCCCCTATTCGCTATATTTACCAAAGTTGCTGCTAACGGTTAATTTTCTGAAAATTTATTGATTTATGTCTGTATTATAAAATAAAATAATTATATTGTGTCTTATAAGACAATATAATGAAAGCAAATAATAAAGACAAAGTTATACATTTTTAATATATACTACCTTGTTTTTTTAATTATTTTCAGAAAATTAACAGTTAGCAGGAAATTTTATTATAATTTTATTATAATTAACATTAAAAATGGCTAATCACCCCCTTCTTTCAGACGCCGGTCGCACGGAGTACTATACTACACACTATACACAGCTGTACTACAGCTGTGAGGAGTCACGTGACGCGGGACCTGTCACTTCGCGGAGCGTGCTGTCACCCCGCGCGTTTCATTAAAAATAATGTTATATATATTAAAAAAAGAAAAAAGGTATAGGATTATAAATTTGTAAGCATATAGGGTACTGAAATATTTTCTCGCCATCGAAAAGAAATGCTCTTTTATGTATAAAAATTATTTCTGTTTTATTAGAAGATAAATACCGCAATATGAAACGATGATACGAATATCTTTGCTGCAGTTTCTTGTGATTGAAACATTCTTACGAGGAATTTTATCAATGACTTTAGATGTCGGGATGGGTATCTCTAAAGAAAGTATCATTTATTTAAAAGAAAAATTAGATAAATAGAACATTGTTTTAAAAAGAGAGGACAAAGAATAATACTTTTTAGTTAGCAATAAATTAGTTTATATATATATATATCAATTTTATTGTAATACATTTCATTTCTTTCTTCTTTTTTTCTCCAAAGCTTGATTACACATATTATTTTGTTTTAGGTATAAAAAAAGTACAGAAAAATATATAATTAAAGAAACAGATATTCGATATCATATCTGATATAATATTCGATATTATAATCATATCACAAATCGCTACATTCATGCTATAAATGTCCAAATAAAAACATGTGTATGCACATAGTATTTAATCTCTTTCTATAATTTATTACAAAAATATCTATTTAAATTTTATTTTTACTAATAATATAGAAATTGCTATACGCATTGCAAGAATGGTTGATAACGGCTGTGACGTCTTTTGATCTTCGAAGATAACTTAAGTTTCCAGCGTCAAGACTGTCTATAAACTGCTACAAATTCTTTGTCTGCCGTGCTTTTACTTATGCACATGTATCTTCGAAGACGGTAAAAATTTACTTAAAAAAATATTATTTGTTATTACTAAATAATAAAAGAATTGCAAGAATTAATATATAAAAGATGAAACGATTTATGTTATAAATACTAAAAAACACACTTCTAATAATCTTAATATGCATTGAAAAGAGATGGATTTTATTGCATTTTATTTTTATCAAGCTAAGTAACGGATTAAATATTATGACACATTTATTTAATTAAAGATAAGATAAAAAGGAAAGGTTATACAATACGTAATTTTTAGAAGATTGCGATCATCGCCGTGCATTACTAGAGAATGAAAAGAAACACAATCTCAAAGAAACGGAACATTTATTGGATCGAGGAGACTCCAAAATCGTCAACAGCTTTTCGAAAACTCGGACAAGCAAAAACGATTCTGCATGGCAAACCTACTGGGTTTCCAGCACACAAAATTTTTCAACGCGTATTAATCAAGTAAATTGCAGAAAAAAGCGTAGAAGCAGACGTTCTCAGATTTATAGAAAAGGTGACTTATAAAAAAAAAAACGTTATGAGTGCTTAATTTTAATTTAGCACATTAAATTAATTTACATTAATTTAACTAACAAAATATTTTTTATTAAAACTCACATTTATTTTATTTTTTTTATTTTAAATTCTTTTTTGTTTAATTTTTTTTATTGTTTTATTTATTCTAGTTTTTATTTTCCCTAAATGTCAAATGTGGCTATGTTTGATTCTGTTTCATTTATATCATAAAATATATTCACAATGGAAAACATCATCGCAGAGGCATTTCTCGCGTTAAAAATATGTGGTCAGCATAATGCATACATCGGTTTTATCGCAGGTACGGCTCTATTAAGGTGTAACGAGGGCACGTTCCGCGTGCGTAAGATATACGGAGATGGCAATTGCATGTTTAGGGCAATCAGTTACATTTTGTGGCGGAACGAGGAAGAGCACCAATCGCTCCGAGCTATGGTTAGTCCATGATTAACATAAATATTATCTGATCATGTAAATTATGGATTTGGTATGCGTATAAATATCATGAAAGACAATGATTCGTCGCATCACGAAATCAAAAATAGAATCGCTTCGCGACGAGATACGCAGTTTAATGATCGAATAAATGTCATATATATCATTATTCTTTAAGCGTCATCTGTTAAGAGTTGACAGTTCAACTTATGCGGTAATTGATATACGACGATGCGTGATAAGGAAGGTATAAATCTTGTTTGACAGGTTGTGCGACACATTAGGGACAATTGGCGTGAGTATGGCCCGTTCGTGATAGCCGAGTGGAACATTTCGGATCGTCAAGAATATTATGATTACATGAATCCAGTGGGTACGTTCGCCAGTGAACTGGAATGTACGGTGGCCACAAAGCTTCACCGCATGAATCTCTCGATCTATCGAGAACTCACTGGCGGATACGAGCTTGAGCTGGTCTTCCACAATCGTGTCAATGTCAACTACGAGACCGCGAGACTCTTATTCACCGGATGCTCCGAAAATGGTCATTACGATGTGCTGTTACCCAATTCGATATCGAGCTTTTATATAAGTTAATATGCGAATTAGCAAAAATATAGATTTTTGTTTTTCAATAGAAGAGATCCAATAGACAACAAATTTATATTAAAATTATTTTACCAGTGTTCTCTTCGACACACAACTTTTGTTATATTTTGTATTTTGTAATATTTTATATAATTTATGGAAAATATATAAGAAAAGCATGATATTTTGAATTTATTGGGGTTATTGATATTTATATTTGTGAACGTAAGATTGTACAATTTAATGTTTCAATTTTGTTATCTCTTTATTAAATATAATATAAAGAAAAAATATATATATATAAGGAAATGAGATCCATACATATGAATGATACAATATATATAAAATAATGTTTGTTGTGTATATAAAAAAAACGAAAAACGTCTTATTTTCATTAACAAAAAAATAACGTTTTTATATAAAAATTACAAAATTCTTTATTGCGTCATACTAATTTTTAATGCTATTATTTGAATTTATTATAAAAAAATAATTAATTGAAATATATCGGAATAAATTTATTGTGATTTACACAAGTCGTGAGAAATACTACTTGTTGCACGTCTTCCAAACGACTATTAAAATTTTTCGCTATCCATCTCGAGCGAATTCGCTGACAGAAAACACAAATTCCCACACTCATGTCGGTGGTCGGCACTGGAATGCTTCACGCTCCATGAGCAAGTACGGAATTTAAAAGGAATAATCGCATCCCTGCGTGTGAAACCATTGTGTGACCGTCATTATTGCGCTATGGATCATGCAACTGGAATACAAGATCGCATAAAGTTAATTAAAAATTATGTGGAATATTGAAAATTATACTTATTCAACCTAACAATTGTAATGTAGATTACGATTGTTAGACTGATTAAGAATAATCTTCAATTTATAAATTTATTACATGATTCACACACATACAATAGAGTACATAAATGTCGGTACATTAGTAAAGCAAAAACATGAAAATATAAATAAAATATGCAATTCTCTATTTTAAATAAACCAGGAAATAGCATTGAATTTGAATACGCGCTATGTTTCTTAATTACTAACTCTGATTACGGAACTATTGAACAAATTTTGTAAATTTTGCTTTTATATATAAATAATATTAAATAACATTTATAATTACATAACAAAAATCCTCTATTATCTTTTTACTCCGTATTTTTGATTATGTAAATTTTCTTAAAAAGTATTATTAATTTCTCGAAGTTTATAATTGTGCGTGCGATATCAGATATATTTAGTCTGTAACATATAATACAATATTGATAGATTCAGTCAGTTATTCTATCAATCAAATTTTAGTTAGATCTTCATTTACCTTATTTTATACAGCATCTTTGAATACCAACTGATACTAATAACGTTTTGGTCCCTGCTGACCGCCTGTACGACTTCCTCAGCCACTTGTTGCTCTTTTTGTCTTGTATAACTACAATATAATAAGTTAACATTAATAAGTTAAAATTCATCATTGAGAAAAAACAGCAAAATTTTTTTCCCAATTTTTTCCCCAATTTTTTTTGCGAGAAAGCTTACCCGCGTCCAGCTACCGGTGAAATTGCCAGGAAGGTGAGATGACTACTGTGATCGCTCAATTGCTGACCTAAGCTTTCCATCAGGCCTACATAATAAATATCTCATATATAAATAAATCACGCGCTAATGATCGACGCAACGTTTATTGTTTACCATACGCGATTTAACGAGCTGCTATTATGACAGGCTACTCACTGGCGATCGCTATTTTCGAGCCAAAGTATGCATCCTGAGTGGATGCAACCGGTGTAACTCCGACAACGTACGCTCTATTATTGCGTCGTAGCATCAAGGGCAAAAACGTCAGCATCATCTGCAATGATAAAAAAAAGCATAGAAGAAACTGATTTTATTATCTAATAAATTATCAAAATTGATGTTAGAAAAAGAGGGAGTTTGCTTCAAAAATATCTTTAAAAAAAATAAACACATATCGGCCAATATTTACCCAATAGTGGCTCATGAGAGTCGTGCTAGCCATGGCGAAAATATCTTGATTAGATTGGCCAACACAGGTCACCAGGACGTCGATGCCGCCAACCTCGTTCTCGATCTTCTTGGCGATCTCGCGAATGGCATTACGGTTCAGTAGATCGCACTCATACGCCATCATTATAGGTTTTTCATTTTTGAATTCGTGTTTTCTATGATTTGGCCCGATTCCCTCTATCTTGCAATACCGCGATTTCAATCTGGCGATTACCTCTTCAACGTATCTGAGATTGTTATCCACACAGATCACGGAACATCCACTCTTTGCGAATGCCTCAGTGAGGGATTCGCCGAGCGTCGACGAGGCACCGGCGACCTGTTGCAGGAAACACTTGTCTTAAATACTGCCACGTATTTTCGAGGCTATTTAATTTTAAATCGAACAATATTTGATTAAATCATAAATATACGATTTTAAAATAAATATTCATTTATTTATATGCCTGGAGTTAATTCTAATTTTCTAATTTTAATTGAAAAGAAATTGCATTTATTATATTTTGTATTATATATATTATAGATGTTATATATTAAATTAATTAGAAATATTTGAAATATTAAGTGCGATTCAAAATGTATGATATATGTAGGTAAGAAGTGTGCGTACTAAGACTACATCGCCGGTCAGATCCCTTGGTGGCTTTGGCAGCAGTGATTTTACGGCATTGAGAATACTTAAAAACCCAGAAATTACAGCGCCAATTAAAAATTCGATGCTGAGATAAAGCCAGATATTGGTCGAAGAGCCTGTTCTCGAATTTGCGGTTATTGTTTCGTCCCTAATTGATAGCATCATCCAACTCTACATAAAATAATAAAATTTTATTTTATTATAATGCTTAATAAACTAGTTTAATAAAAAGAGAGAGAAAGAGAGAAAGAGAGAGAGAGAGAGGCAAAATCATGTTTAAATTTAAATATAAAATTAATTTGTTAATCGCTGAAACATGTGTAACATGATCATTATTACTTGCATCAATAATTGCGACGAAATTATAATTTGCTCTATAGCAATACATAATTATGTCGTAAATTAACTGTGTGATTTTGTCTCTCAATATAATTATTAATTAGCGCATTTTCCAATTTTTCTTCGTTACTGCAAAAATATCGAATTCGTAAAAGATTTTTATAAAAGAAAATCATTTTCTCCTAATTATTAGAAAATATGATAAATTATATACTTGCACCCTGTGTCGAAATCGAATGGCTTATCCTGAGAAAGTATCAATACGATATGAGCAAGTAATTATGTAATATGTAAACTCCTGTGTGTGCCTGCCACACGACGTGTAATAAGGAATACATTGCTTTAGAAATAAGTAAGCATTCGATAAAAAAGATTTACGATCATCGTATCGAGGTGTGAAAACAAACTAATCGAACAGATATTGGTTATGTGAGAAATCGTTGCATGAATATGTTTTAAGTAGCTAGAAAGATGATTTAAATTGATGATTTAAATTGATCATTGATTAAATATCTCCTCATATTGTCTAATTTTGATGTATTGCAAGGAGTTTATTGCAGTTAATCGTTCAGCATTGCAAAATATACTAAATCTCGATTAGCTTATTAGATATATATCAGGTGATTGCATAAGTTCGTGCCCGATTTAAATATAAACTTCAATAGATTATATTTTAGAGATAACACTTTTATTAATCAATTATATAGTCTCCATTCTTTTCTACAATGGTTTTCCAACGATCTACAAGCTTGTCGATTCCATTTTTGAAGAAAGAACTTCGTTTTTCTTGAAAAAAGTTTGTAAGGTGGTTTTCGACAGCTTCCTCAGAATTGAGATTCTTGCCATTTAAACTATTCTGCAAAGACCGGAACAGATAAAAATCTGAAGGCGCAATATCTGGAGAATATGGCGGGTGCTGCAAAATTTCCCATTGCAACTCCTGCAGTTTTCACAGCGTCTGTTGAGCGACGTGTGGCCTAGCATTGTCGTGGTGGAAGATGACGCCTTTTCGATTGGCCAAAATCGGACGTTTTTCTCGAATAGCTGCAGCGAGTCTAGTTAGTTGCTCACAGTACTTGTCCGCCGTGATTGTTTCGCCGCGTCGGAGCAGCTCAAAGTAAATAATTCCCTTGCGATCCCACCAAACACACAGCAACACCTTCATCGGATGCAAGCCAGCCTTTGCTACGGGTTCTGCTCCTTCAGCTGCTGTTTTCCATGTCCTCTTTCGCTGTACGTTTTTGTAGAGAATCCACTTTTCATCGCCTGTTACCATTCGATCTAAAAAAGGCTCTTTTTTGTTACACTCGAGAAGAGAAAGAGCCACAGTCATACGGTTTAGCTTATTCCTTTCAGTCAGGAGATGCGGCACCCATGTATCAAGCTTGGAAACGTATCCAAGCTTTTTTAAATGACGAAAAGCGGTTGAATTATCGATGTTCAGCCTCTCAGCAATATCCTCAGTTGTAATCCTTGGGTTTCTTTCCACTAAGGCATGCACAATGTCATCATCAATGCCAGAAGGCCGTCCAGAGCGGGGTTGATCCTCCATGTTGAAATCACCATTTCGAAATCTGCCAAACCACTTTTTGACTGTTCGGAGAGCAGGAGCGCGGTCCAAATAAACGGTTTGAATATTTTTTTGTGCAATCCCAACACTCACGCCTTTCCGAAATTCATATAACATTACATGCCGCAAATGCACCTTTTCGTTCTCCATTTTTAATGATTTCTCTTATGCACAAATGGACTTATCTGAACAATGTCTGACGCTAAATTGACATAAGACAACGTCATCTATTCGGTGTAAGCAACAATTACCACACGAAAACAATAGAACTCCGCCATGCAGTAACTTAATGCCATCTATGAAAATCGGGCACGAACTTATGCAATCATCCAATACTTCACAGCAGAATATATCTCTCATTAATGTGATATTTTTTAAGACATTTTTACGATAAATGTTAATCTGCTTATCTTCTTTTTCAACGCATCCTGTGAAAGTTTAAAGATATTAATGAAAATTATCTTTTTTTGGACGATTGCTAACAATTTACATGAAAAAGTTGTTAAAATAGCTTATTACACAAATGTATACACATATATAAATCATATATTTAATGCATATATTATTTGCATTTATATGCATGTATACGTAGTTTTATATATGTACAATTATTATTATATTATATTCATATTAAAATTTATATAATTATTTTACAGTAGAATAAAGTTATTCGTCTTGAATTTAATTCGCAATCATTATCAGCGTTTCGAGAAAATTATGTAGCCAATCGGGCAAATTTTTAAATTAATTTATGTTAATATCCAATAGCCGTTTCCACTTCTGAGCTACTATTGATATAATTGACACGATGAATCAGAATTAGCTTTAAAATGCAACAAAATAAAAAAAGAATTGGCTCTCTGGTAATTATTACATAACGCGCTTTAAACTAGATCTACTATTTGATTGCTACTACTTGATACTTACTCATGAAAACGTAATATTAATGTTTTTGCTGCATAAAGGAAGAAATAAAATTACAAATGCACATGTTAAAAAAACAGAACGAAATGCAATGTTACATGTATTTAGGAAATATTGAATGTACTCAAGTTCCAAACACATACATATACTGTATCTAGATAAATTATTAGAACTTATTGCATATTTTAGCCATGATTTAATAAATTAACTTTGAATTAAAAAAAAACATTTGCATCTCTTTTTAAATATATATCTTAATAATCTTAATTATTAATCTTAATCTTAATTATTAAACGTAATCTTAATTATAATATAAATATAAAAATAAATAATTTAAATAAAATGAATTTAATAAACTACAAATTAGTTCACAAATTCTATCTTGAAAATCATTTATGATTAAGTTGAAGTTTAATTACAGTTACGTAATATATATTATTTTATAAATCTATACTGCATTTTTATAACCAAAATATTTATAATGTAGAAAAGAATTTTAATCAATGATTGGATTTAATATGCAAATATTTCTGTTTTGATAAATTAAACAGTCTACTAAAGAATCGCTAGCAATGTGCATACGTATGAGTTCAAAGTGTTGCAACACTTTGCGGTTTAACAAATCGTAAACCGTCTTGCTCTTTTTTCTGTTTAAATAACATAAAACGCGATTGGTTGGGTTAAATCTTGACATAATCTTGACATCACCTAGGAGAACAAATAATAACATTGCTTTCGAAACAACTAGCAATCACCATAGCTTTGTGGTTGATTAACACAAAATAGAATATTATACGACCTATTACCTAATTAGATTTGCGAATTTTACTAAGTTTTTTAGTGGTAATTTATGTTAAATTATTCATAGAAGGTTACAGCTTATCAGGCTAGTTAGGTTTACGAATTTTAGAAGGTCTCTTAGCAGCAATTTATATTGAATTAATTTTAATGTTTGTGTTATATTAATTTCATGTGTGAGCTCGTCGCAAATGATCCGTCCGTTAATGATCACTTTCATTATATCGATTAATTCGATCGATTCGTTTTAATTGTCAACATAGACAAATATAACCGAACTCGTTTGAGAAAACACGGTTCAGTGCATTCAAATTCCGATATCAATGTTACATTACAGTGCATAAATTAATCGAAATAAACTTATAATCTTATTTTTGCTAAAAAGGTGGCTTTGTCATTGAGAAATATATATCTGCAATGTATATGCATTATACATATACTGCATAATTATATTGCATGGATATTTAATTTTTACTTTTTAGTCGTATATTACTAATACTATAAAAATACTTCACGGTGCAATCGAAGCCTAACTTGCAATATGCTAAACGCTTCAATGACAGAATCATTAGTCTATGACGGAAATATTAAAAGATATAAAGCGAATATAATCAAAATATTGAAAACGTGAGTTTGCTAGTTTATATTCTTAAAATACTCGTTTAGGTCATTGTCTTGTACTACACCTGTCTATAGCAAATTAAAAAAGATATTGAATACAACCAGTCAACGACTGGAATATTGTGTAAGATACGAATGCAAAAATGTAAGCGAACATAATACAATAGCAATGCACAAGCAAATGCTAAATGTAAATAAAATGAAATAGAATATTTGTAGACCAAACGTTATTTTTCCCTGTTACATAACAAGTACGTTCCTTGGATCCATTGCTTTCCATCGAAATGGTAAAAAGTAGTTGGGTTCATCGGACTCGCACTTGCCGCAATCAAATCTCTATTAGGAGATCTGATGATTGCCATGCATGAGGCAAATTAGAAACTACTGTTTGAAGCATAAATAAAATCCGCTCTAAAATTACATTTTGCGGAAAATGATTTACATTAACAGGAAATGATGCGCGATAACTAATTTAAGTATAATTAACTGTCTTGTTCAACGTAACAGTAATAAAAATACGATTAAAGGAAAG